>NC_134825.1:61613939-61913939 GCF_004210375.1 Tachypleus tridentatus
TCTGACAGCAGCAGATTCGAATTATCTCACATACACATGACAAGATCTTCACATTTTACTTTAATCTCTCAGAAATTTTTGAACTAATTTGTGTTTGTAAAATCCACTTTAACTTTTACTTGTATCAGAGACTGTGTCTTGTGAAAAATTAAAGTTCAATGCCTTTTCTAAGAATCAAAACAATTGTCCTTATGAACTGGAATTTTATATCGTTCTAATTTTTAAGGAATTTCCAATGTTACCTACTTCAAAAATTCACCAAGTGTTTGATAGGTATCTTAATTACTAGCAAAGAATGCAGCTGGTTGATATAATTCATTATCTATGAATATCATTTAATTACTGTCCAGTGAAATAATGGATTAATCAAAATTACAATAAACTATATGTCAACAACATCAGTGAAGCTATACATGTTTGCTATAACATTGAATTTATTAAAGTTATCTTTCTAGATTTGGCAAGCTTTTAGTGAACATTACAAGTCTTTTACAATAAATAAGTTTTTAATAAAGTATTTCTATTAAAAATACGTTTGAATTTCTGAAGCCTTTACTCAGTTTCATTGCAAGTTGATTTTCATATTTGATCAAACATTTTTTTCATCTTACGGTTTTCAGTGTTCATGTAAATAACTTCCTAAATTAATATCAAGTTTCTCAGTATCTTATTTTATTTGCTCTAACGTTAACTGTAGCAAAATGATCACTTTACAGTGAAATGAAAAGCTGAAAAATATGAAACTACCTTTTTCTTTGAATGTTTTGAATTTTTTATTGTTTTTCTTATATTGACTTTCAGCTGTTAACTTTTCTACACTTGCCTTTGTTAGTTTTATTGCTTTATTTGCCATGTTTTGTATTCAGTTGGACAGTAATCCTCTTATGAAAAGCAGTAAATCTTAGTGGTATCTTATTAGCAACATGCTTTAATTACCATGAGCAAAGGCTTTGACTTGCATTATCTTTGAGAGTACAAGTTGTAACTAAGCAAGGCCTGACTTTTTCACTAACCTTGCTCTTTAAATAAAAATTCATTTAGTCTTCAAATATGAATTTTTTAACCAAAAAATATGTTAGACACTAACGTATAATGTTCTCAAACTAACTTAATTTACTCTTACCTGAGCTATTATATTACAAAAATTATGTGCATCTTAACCAAGGTGAGTGCATACAATTAAATTAAGTAACTACTTGAAAATCAGCTTTTAATTTTTAGAACTACCCAGGAGTCAAAGTTACGGTTAAATCAATTAATTTTATAAAAATAATCAACCAATGAAAATTGGTGTTTTTAGTTGTTACTGTTTTTGGTTATTTGAAATATTTAGTAAATTTATGGTATTTCTGATGAATTCAGGTTTGTTCAGCTTAATTGTTTTGTATCATTAATGATAAAAATAATCATTTAATCAAAATTATGATTTCCAAATATTTTCTATTGTTCAGTTTATATAAGTAATTAGAATAAATACATTATCTCTCTGTAGCACAACTACAAAATGGGTTACTTTTTCTCTGCCCACCACAGATGTCAAAACTAAATTTTTGGCATTTAAATTTCTTATCAGCCATCTTATGAAAATAATCACTTAATGAACCTGCCCAATGATTAATCAACTTGCAAATTCTATTGACTGCCAATCCCTAGTAAAGAATAGTGTTTACTGTTAGGTCTAAGAATCATGTTTTAAGTACATATGGAAAACTATAGTATATCCAGAACAAAATATGATTTGGATAAAAAGTTTTGTAAGAACAGAGTAGTCACACATCATTCAGTCATTTTGAAAATGTCACATGTAAAATACAGTTTACCTGCATGGTCTTGTATTCAGATGGAAGTTTGTATAGTTATACAACCTGTGAATGTATCTGAATTACCTGCTTGGCCTTGTAGTTAGCAGATTATTTTGATAGATGGGAGTTTGTACAGCTATACAATCTGTGAATTATCTTAATTTTGTATACACAAAACATTATTTATTGTGTAAAATAACATGCATTTATAGGCAGCATTGCTATTATCTAGTGGATGTTACATTAAGGTGTTTTCTTATCTGTATGCCAAGTTGTGGGTTTATTGGATTTAAATACCTTGAAACTGTAGCACTTCAACACCTGACAAATAATTAAACATTATATTAATTTTCCCTTTTAACAATATTAAAATTTGCTTGAGTGGAAACTATCATTATTGCTTGTAAACTATTTCTTTAATTTGTGGAAATACTTCAAATTATTTAATATTTTCAGTTTTTAACTGTCTCTGCCTCATGGCTTTGTAGAAATCTATTATAAATAGAAGACAGTAAAACAAGATAATGATGTAGATACTCTTCTAGCAAGAATATTGTAATTTTGTTTGTTTGCTCTTATTAGTTGAGTAAATATTTTTAATATGAAGTGCACTTTATTTTGTTTCCCTTTTAAAACCATATTGTTAGAAGGAACATTAGTACTGATGTAACATTAAGAATGTGTTTGTTGTTTATTATAATAAACAATTTTTGGTATATTACTGTGTTAGAGTTCGTATATACTTGTAATTTTAATAATTGTTCCTGAGAATGTTATGAAATTTACAGTGAAATGTAAACTAAGTTTTTCCAACTTTTATTTTCTAATCTAGTTAATATGTCAGCAAAAAAAGTTAGTTTTTTATATGAACAAAAATATAAAACAGTGCTGAATTTTAAAAAATTTTGTATCTGTGTTTATTAATATACACAACAAATCTGTTTATGCATAGTTTATTAAAAAAAACAACTTTTCATATGTTAATGGAAATAGGCATATTGTTTATTTACACTTTGGATAAACCTTGTTTTTTTCATATTTTGGTAAGTTATGGTAAAGATAAAAGACTGTGCACATGGATATCCTATTACATTCCTGTTAGCAAACTAGTGCTTTATAAGCTTTTTTTTTTTTTTTTCCTGTTTTAATATGAATAAAAGGGAGGTGTAAATGTCTTAACTTTCCATACTTGCACTCAAACCTAATTTGATTTAAAGGTAAAATTGAATTTCTTGATTTTGTTTTTGATTTTAAAATGTTGCTCCATCATGAATTCTTCTTCAAGATCGTCAAGTCAGATGCTTTGAGAGCATCTCATGGGCATAATAGTATATTTAACATTATATCTAATGTACCTCTAATATGGTACCACATGAAATTCCAACTGTATTAAGCATCTTGATTATTAATCAAAGGCAGGTACTGAACCATCCATACTGCTTCTATAAATGTAGCTCTGGTCATTTAAGAAAACTATTAAAGTGACTTTTCTCTTTGTATGATGAGTTGTGGAAACACTTTTTAAAAATGTTGGATTTTTGTTAATTTTTTTGCTAATGTAAATAGTTGAAATTTCCAAGTTATTGTGATTTGTCTTTCACTTTGCCTTCCTTTTTACGTGTAAATATAAGTTTAGAAATTGGTTCTTTACATACATCAGTTGTAGTTCTTTATAAACAATATCTCTCAAGCTGCTTAACATTTGACTAACCTGATGGATAAGTTGGTTCTTTCTCTGTACTAGGTAACTTTAATACACTGCTAGGGTTGAAAAGGTTATAGGTAATCAGACTAGTTTCAATTTGCTTAACATAAATGTTTTTAATAAAATTTGAACTACTCACACCTTAAGAATGGTCATTTGGAAGTTGCTGTAGTACCACAGTAGAGGTACTTAAAGTGTTCCTTATACTATTATGCCCAGAGTTGGTCTTGGATAGTAAGTGGTAATGTGACTTGGCATGTCACAGGTTTGTCTAACATTCCTTTTCCGTTTTTAAATTTTCCCATGTTTCTTAATT
Organism: Tachypleus tridentatus; assembly: GCF_004210375.1. Classification (NCBI taxonomy): domain Eukaryota; kingdom Metazoa; phylum Arthropoda; class Merostomata; order Xiphosura; family Limulidae; genus Tachypleus; species Tachypleus tridentatus. The sequence goes on from NC_134825.1 coordinate 61,617,763, forward strand.
TTTCCACCTGACTTTAGCAGATACTGAATATCTTCATTGTGTTAATGGTTGTTATTACTGCAGTTCACCTTTTTATGATTATACATTTAGAAATTTTCTTAACGTTTTTTCATGTTGATGGTTTCTATGTATTCTTAATGTGCTCTGATGCTGATTTCATTGTCCGTGTGTAAATATGTTTTTTATCTTTTTTTCTTAAACAAATTGATAATTCTATCTAGTTTTTGGCTATACAATATGTGAAAATTGTGTAAAGGGAAGTTGGTACTGTTCACATTCAAGTTAAAATGTGGATGTGTATTCTCAAGACAGCTGGTATGGGTATTAAAATTTAATAATTAAAATACAGAACAATGTTTCAACCTTCTTAGGACATCTTTAGATTAACAAAGAGTTTGCAACAGTTACAACCTGCATATTCTATAATTTGGTCTTTGCTGTTGATAGGCACAAGTGAATTCCACACTCCATTCTGGTCATGACTCGGTAGATCAATGAAGCTTCTTTCTTTGCACTTCCTGAGCTTTAGCATATTTTAGAAGGGTAAGACTTTACTCAGAAAAGTGATATTTTTTATATGGAACTCTCTTGTAAGTATTAGCAGGTGTGAAAAAAAATTGTCTCAATATCTGGTAGTCAACATCCAAAAAGCTTAGTTTGATTGAATGGACAAAGCCCTTCCACCACTTCTTTTGGCATGTGAGAGATGCATGTAGCAATTGTGAGTGTGTGGTGTCACTATGGGTCATTTCATTTATGTAGACCTGATCAACTATGTACATGCTGAAAAGAAAAGAGTAGGACTCTGCAAGGGTTAAGAAATTCCACATGTTCTTTTGCCAGATTTTGATTCCCCATGCCTGGTATCCAACAAAATCAATGTCCAAGATTTTATTTGGAGGATGCCCATGCAATGTAACATCAGCCAGCTCATTCATTAAAGACTTTTAATTTCCAGTCTAGTCTAAATCAACTTAATCGTAAAGCCTTGATGGCCAGTTTCGATGTTATATCCCTCTTGACAGAAGTTCCAACCACTGAAGCCTGCAAGATAGCCTTAGAACTCTATATCCGAGACCCTAACCCAACTATAGACATTCCCAGCAACCAATTAGTAACCCTCATAGAATTCACCACGATAAAGACAAACTTCATGTTCAACAACCACAACTATATACAAACAAATGCAAGTCAAATAAACACAACATAACCATAGAAAACACTCAGACTAAATAAACAAACATAAACAAATGCAAAATTAAAGAAGCCTTACTTGTACAACAACTTAAACCCAAAATAAACCAATATAAAGGAACGCCTTTATACCTATATTAAATATAATAAAATAAAATTATATATTCAAACATCTAACACCGCCCTCTACATTCCGACACTCAGTTACACAACCCCTTCCAAACATGTGGTCAGCTTCCGGTCAGTTACCTCTTTCTTTCTTTGTGAACCTGACGATGACCGGAGAAGGTCAAAACGTTGTTCGCTCTTATACGTAAAATATTTTCTCAACCCAAATAAGCCGTTTTTGCATATATATTTCTCTACATCACTGATTTGTTATGTAATGTCGATACTGCTTTGCCAACAGGCAGAACCTCATTGTCTTGGGATTACCAATGTTGTAGTGGATGATAACTCCCCTTGGGGTCAATACCCCTTTTACTATTGCCATACATGTCTAGTTTTCATTATGACAACCATTAATTTGGAGTTTCTAAACACACTGCATGCAGTAGCTATTTCTGTGCATAAGCCAGGCTGACAGATCATCCATGTTGGAATTAACCTATTAGGCCCGTGCCTATTTAAAACCTATTACACCTTAGTTGGCAGTCTATTGCTCCATTTTTTATTGCTTGGAAAAAAATCTTTTATGTATCTTGCTGAAGTATTCATTTTTCTTAGTGTTTTTTAAGTATTGATAAAGGGTTAAGTATGATACATCTCCATTGAAAATTACATTTTAATTATTGCAGCAAGTAGTTAAAACAATAAAATTTGGCCTAATAGTTGCAAATCTTCAGATAGTATTAGAACACAAGGACAATGCTCTTTTTACCTGCTGTGATTTTAAATATTAGCAACTGTAAAAAAAAAAAAAAAAATTCAAGGGGAAATTTAAGCAAGAAAATATTGTTACACTGGAATCTGACAAAGGAATTGCATTTTTCTTCTCAGTGGTATCACCTATAACCAAACTAATAATGCTGGTAATCTTTGGTTTTAAACATGGTTTACTACAGTCCATCAGAAAGAAAAAATGGCTTTCCTAAAAATGTCATGATAGCCAGATTAGGAGTAGTACATATAGAAAGGTGAAAATTACTGTTGCCTGATTCTGTTATCTTGTAGTGCATTATGTTATCAAGGAATGTTAAGTGTCATTTTCATTGTATGCTTTATGTCTTGATCAAGGTTACTTTACATATTTAAAGGGAGGGAATTAGGCATTATTTTCTCTGAACAAAATTTATAAATATATCTTTAAAATGTTTTTACACTGCATCTGTTGAGTATTTGTGGAAAACAGATATATACAATACAAACTATATTTCAAAGACTTGGTTTTGTGCTTTTTAAATGCACCACAGCAACTTGTGCACTGTTCCTTAGGTATATTACAAATCAAAATTTAAATTTAGATAGAAAAATAAAGTTTCATTATGAAACTTAGTAACTTATATTATTACAAACTCATGTCATTATCACTTGAGAACTCATTTCTGAGTTTAATCAGTTCTCATTTATTCAGAACTGAAATATTTACTCAAGTTTTATTTAAGTGCATCTAATCTGGAGAGATGCCAATTTCCTTTGTAACCAAATTTGAAGGATCTTACTGCAAACAGTTAGTGGGCATGAAGTTCCAGCAAAATAAAAGTTGAAAGTTACCTTTTCAATGGGAATATTCTCTATAAAACGTGATGTGTGAGTAACTGATAATGAGGAAGAGAAGAGTAGGATGGATGCATAGAAATTGAAGACAGCCAACCTGATGTACAACAGAACAAAATCCAGAAGAATAGGTAGTCCAATCCAAAGATTATCTATTGTGATAATGTTTAAAAGAATGCTAGTAGGAGATTAAAACTGCTTAGCTTCAGAAAAATATTTTGACCACAATAATTCCACCTGCAGGAGAACCAGAGATTCTTGTTAATTCCATCTCTACAGTATCAACAGGTATCTGTGAATTTGCTCAATCATCTATCCAGAGATAGCTTCCCAAGTGACAGTAAAGGATTAGAGTCCATTTTGTCTTTGTATTGTAAATCATGGAAGAGAAGATAACCAAAAGACAAGACACTGTAAATCAGTAATGAAATTAATACTACCTTATTGATCAAATTTAAAATAGTACAATGTGTTTTGTATATTTCAATATCTTTTTAATAATTGTAATGTTGGATATATGATTCTATCAAGTTAATTGTAAAAAGTAATTTTATTATTGATTATGGTATTTTAAATCTAATGGATTGTTTCATTTGCTTATTATTTTTCAGGACACTTCAAAATCCATTGTCATGGACTGTGTTTTAATTTAATTTACATGCTTTTTATTGTTTATCAGAGGGCACTTAATTGTCACAATATAGTGATGCCTAAATACTTTGAGTGTATAGATGTGACACACACGATAATAATATAGAAACACATAACAATATAGTTGTTTATGATAACTGAATCTGTCAGCTAGTTTTGAATTTACATCACAGATATGAAATGAAAGAAGTGCTCATTTAGTTCTATCAGTTAAGCATATTACTTGGCGAAACTGTAGAACACTATCCTCTACTTTAAATGAATTGGGTTATGCTAATATTAGTTTTATCTAATAATACAAAATAACCCACCCAGTAACAGAAACTGTTACAACAACAAGATTAATGACTCATTTTTTTCAAGCAACAGAAAATTTTTTTTAACATTCTAATTAAGCCTACGTACACTTTTCTGTAAGGTCAAACATACTTTAACTGAACTAAGCTAAAAATTAGACTTAATTATAATACCTAAATGGTAAGGTAGTTACTCATTTACTTGAATAACAACTTAATAATTAAATACAAGTCTCTCTTATTTCTTACATGTTTAAATCTTCCAGAATTTCTCCAAAGGTTTTGAGTACAAAAAGATAAGTTTAATAAGGAACCTAATCAATCAAATACCATAATAATATATCACGATTATTAGACAAATTTATAAAACATGTAAATCTGTATTTAAATTACAAATGCAGTGGATTTTAAAACTTTCTCAGATAATGTAGACGAACTTCCTTGTTTTAATATCTGGTAATAATCAATTTATTGACTAATGTAAAGTCAATAAACTATAGAAATTTTATAATACTTCCAAACCATGGTGTTTAAGGATATAATTGAGCAGTAATGCAAGTTGTTATATGAAAACTGGGTGTTTGGTACTTCCGAACCTGTACGTGAGATGGGTTACACATGAACAGCCAGATAAGACCCTAAATTCACAAACAGCTATTCTAGTTTATACCTTTTCACCAGAAGAAGAGAAGAACAATCAGCAAGTGACACACACATTGCATATGCAGTTTCTTCTAATAGTAGGACTGACTGTCTCAGTTCAACACCTCCACAGCTGAAAGTATATGGAGCATGTCCAGCAGCATACTGAAACTTCAGTAACCTGACAATCATAAGGCTGTACCTGGCTTGTAGAAACATTTGTCCAGGTGACTACAAATTTGTGTAAAAAACCAAATTTATGTTTAGATTAAAATGACCAGCATCTTAGGTTACTGAAATAAGGATCTATTGTTTTACAATACTAACATATAGTAATGTAGAGAGCTTATTTATTTTGGTGTTTTATGTTACTTAATCCCAACTAAAGTTAATTTTTTGTCTGATATCAAAATCTGTTATTGTACATAAAAAAAACTAATCAAATTAACAAATTTTCTAAACAAACCATTTTTATTCAGAAATAAGTAACAGTGACAGCACTCTCAGTAAAACCAGCTTTGTAGAAACCAATAGACATGAAATAGAAAAGTATAATTTACCTCAGCAAAAGGACAAACAAAGAATGTGTAAATTAGCAGATATTTAAAGTATCGCAGATCAGTATCACATGTTTATTGATGCTTACATGATTCATTACAAAAAAAAAGACTACACTGACCCTTTTAACCTTTTGATAATGTTTCATATTTTACCCTGCGTTAAATATTTACCATTCCCTGTGAATTATATGAAAAGATTTTACCAATCACAATTGTAAGTTTCAGAATGTTAGCTTAAAACTTAGTCATGTAAAACTAGCCTTGAGAAAGGCTAACATATCTTGAGACAGTGACATTAAATTGAAAAAAAAAAAACTATGAAGCTTTGACCTTCAAAGTTTAACCAAAAGTGCTTTTCTCTGACCCAATCATGTATGTTACAACTTTTTTTTGTAAAGATATTAAAAAGGTTTCGTTTTGGAAGCTTGTTTTTATATTAATGCAATCAATGTACCTCTATACATTTCAATTTTACAAACAGGTGAGAACACTGAAAGTTAAAAAAAAACAAACAAACAAAATTTCCATGGAAACAATTAGCAAAAACATCATTCCCAACAGTGTAAAATCTTGAAATAAATAGTGCTAGTCATTAAAAACAACATACTTTCAAAGTAGTAATGTGAAGAGTGTTTATCTATGTATTCAACTGATATGTATGATAAGTAAGTTTATTTTCACTATCACGATTTTTTTTTTTTTTTTTCCAAATAGAAATTAGCAGAATAATATTGTAATGGTGGGTCACAGTACATTGTACTATAATATGAAAAACTAAATTCCACAGAATTCTACTGATATCTGTGAATATTGGGCTGTTTTGTGAATATGAATAGTTAAAGGATTATATCTGGGTTAATGTTGTTTTGCAAAATACAACGATTTTAAATAACTGCTACAAACTAGTATGATAAATATTATTCAAAGGATTAAGAACACAGATCTGCACTCTCACAGAAACTTTTTTATATAATTGTTACACCAATTCTGAAATATAAAGAAATGTTCTTATTAGTAAAGATTAAAACCTTAACTGTCATTAGTTTGTAATTTGTCAGCTAGAAGAAAAATGAGACTAGGAACAGTAAGTATATTAAAATTATTAACTTGAAGTTATTTGTAATCTATATTTAATTTGTAGTTTAATCAATAAAATCCACAAATGTCAAATTGATATGTCAAACATTTGTATTCAGTTCTCTGCAAACTAGGCTCACCATAATAAATAGTACAAGGTTACTGAGATAAATTTTTTAGTGTGGAATCTTTTTCAGCACACTATGTATTATTTCATTTTTTGTTTTTGTAAATTATTACATAAGTAGACAAAGTTCAAAGTTAGGCTTGAGTTTAATAACCAATGGTTATGAGATGAGTTCCACCATTAAAGAAATACAGCAATATTTACATAGCATATAGGCAATCATTCGTACAAAACACACACACACACACTCAGCTTTATGTGTTTGGCATTTCATGAACATTTACAAAAAAAATTAAACAAAATGACTAAGCTCGAATCTAGCTGGTAACAAAATAATGTTGCTTAGACATATCCCAGGCTGGAACAAATGATGGCAAGGAAGTATTCCACTTGAATAATGTTTGTTGACTTTGATGAAATATTTTTTGGTTTTTTTTTGCTTAATTGTGTCACCTTAGTTCTGCTGTCTACCAGTGAGCCATTCCTGGCTTGTTCAGGGTCATAAAATATATCTGGCATGATGACCCTCCTTTTGCTGAAGAAAAGAAAACCTGAAAATAAAACAGAATTACACATTTTCAAATGCACAAAATAAAACTACCACAAACTTTTTCAGGTATATATAACATTACTTAGTTCATTATTGCACTCTATTAATGTACTGTATTCTGAAAAATATGTTGTAGATAAGGAGTTTTATATTGAAATATAAAGATGTCTCTATCAAATAAACCATAAATGATGCTCCAGGGTGGTTATGGTCAGCAATAAAATTCATGGATTTTATAATGCTAAAATTGAGGGTTCATTTCTCTGCAGTGGCTAGGCTGAAGTTTGTTTTAGTGCATAGCTAGATAACAGACCAATAAACCAAACTGCACACAGCTAAACAAATATGCATTCCATTCTTGTTATTTTCAGAGGTGAAGATGTTACTTTAGAACACGTAACACTGAAACAAAAGTGTAATAAACTCCTGGTTAAGTATAATGTATTCAATCAAGTTAATGGAGCCACAACTGGCAAAAAAGATAACCTGTAAATTTTGGAGTTTTTTCACCACCTTTGTGTTATGGTATTCAGTACAAAAGTAGGAAAAAAAGTGATTCAGTAACACAACTTGTACAAATGGGCAATTCAGTCATTATAATCACATACCTGTGACTTTAGCTTATCCAAGATATTCAATTTTTTTTTCAGATCATCTTAATTAATTATTTTCCTACGTAGTTAGATATTTATCTTATAATATTTTGAAGTTTTAGCTGTTCTGCCATGTATGTCTTATTCTCAATGTAGTACCTATAAGTAATCACTAGTTTTTCATGATGCCTGCACAAAATACCTTCTAAACTTGGAATACAGTTTAAGAACTTTTTCAATACTTAAAAACTTAATCTTGTGAATCTAGCAAGTTAATTACTGCTAGTTTAAACTGGTGGTATCCAGCCATAAATTAGTTTTAAGAAAAACTGTTCAAGTCACATGTCTAATAATGGCTGGAGTGAAAAATTTGCTAATAATTTCATAAATCTAAACATATCTTACTTTTACATCAGTTTTTTTTAAAAACTAGGAATTGATGTACAGGAAGCTTATAAGTTCATATCATTCTATTTTGCCCCCTGCTAGTACAGCGGTATGTCTTTGGATTTACAACGCTAAAATCAGGGGTTCGATTTCCCTCGGTGGGCTGAGCAGATGGCCCTTTGTGGCTTTGCTATATGAAAAACACACACTCATTCTATTTTTCTTCACATTTTTCTAATACTGTATACTTTTGTGAATGTGTATTTAGGTGTGAAGAATTCTGAGTTTTCTATTTGATAAGAATAAGTCACACTATCCACATGTAACAATTCCTGTTCCAGCACCTGAAGTAATTGAAACTCAATGGATGCTGACTTTTAACAATTATAAATTTAAAAAAAAGCAACATCACTGTAAACTGTTTTTTGAGTGAAATATGCTGCTAAAAATTATGTTTTGAACCAAGTTCTCCAGGAATAGAAACAACAATTTGTACAATGTTGATGGAGTTCTCAGCAAAGTAACTTGTCAGGAACTTACCAATATTATAAACTCACTGCTACTTCATGATAAAAAATAAATCATCTTTCAGGAACCTGAAAAACTGTTATGAAATACAAGCTTTTGAATTTATGGAAATTATATATTTTTGTTAGAACTGAGGTCAACCTTTACTATATTACTTGCAACAACATATTATATAATTGAACTTCTATACAGTTTTTTTTTTCTGTTGTTGAATAAGACTTGGGTTAATTTTTAAAGCAATCTTCTACAATACTCTCTAGTGCTTACACAGTAATTATCTCGAAAACTGATTTCTGGTTCCTTACAATTTTCTTGTATTATCTTACTCATCTGAGCTATAGTATTAGCTTACTGTTTACAAGTTTTTTTAATGTGTTAACTTTTACGCAAGAGTTTAGTAAAAAGAACTGCAGACAGCCATGCTGAAATGAAACTGAAGTATCAAATATTCTACTTCTTTATACAAATGATAAGACTTCTTTCTTTAGGTTGTTTATAAAGAAATAGTCAATGCTTTGCCCACTTGTCAAAACTCACATTTCCCAAAAACTAAAGTAAGCAGAATTTTTTCCAATTTAAGTTTCAAAGATATCATCCACTTCTGGCCACGTGTAATTATAACAGTTGTTTGCTATTTTACTATGGTTATATTAGAAAGCAACTTTTTAACTTGTCTTGCTAAAAATCATGTAAAAATAATATTGATACTTGGGTATTAGGATTGTGTGTATCTTTATATATCTCTGAACAAAGAGTTGTCATTTAAACATTTATACAAAGCATATATTTAAGCACACGCAATTCTCAAGCATATAGATTTATCAAATACATACAAAGATGAATATGAAAGAAAGAGAATAAAGTTTAGTATTTAAGGACATTCAATAAGTCCAGTTCACTTCTTTGCTCTTTTTTCTTATGCTTTCATATTTTTTGAGTAAAGTTTTATTTATACGTCTCTCTAATGTTAGATTTCATATTCACATGCAAACTAATACTACATATACACTTTTATTTTGTGCTACACATAAATGAACTAGAAATGAAGTAATAATTTGAATTGTTTGACACTTTTGGGGTTCGTAATATTACATAAACTTTCGGTACAAATAATTTCCAATAATTATTTTATGTTCTTTCTCTTTTAACTCCTTTAAGTAATTAAAAAGGCATCAACTGATCAAGAATCTTGAATATGAGACAGATTCAAAACAAATGAACTTTTAAGCACACAATTATACTAAACATATTTAACTGAACAATTATTCCTAAAATCTACTTATAAAAGCTTGATATTTTTTGAAGTCAAGATACGATTAAACTGAGTGCATGTATCCAGAGTCTTAACTACTTTTGCTTACTGAAATAGTGTATCACAATTTTTTTTTTTTTTTTCATGTAATAAGTAAAGCTCCATTTTGTTATGAACAAATAAATGCCTTAAGATTTATGGAGGACTTTGTAACAATTTAAATAATGTAAATACAGATATTTATATACAAATAATTCTCTTTTAAAACATTTTAAGACATGATGTCTAAACACATACTGCGTTTTTTTTTTCCTGTATGAGATCCTTAATAAAAAATTTGATTGCTATTACTGCACAGAACATTAATAAGCAGTGACTAATTAACACACACATGCTAAAATAATCCAGGACATCTTTATCCCAAAATCAGTTTAATACAGCGTTCAAAAGCAGGGATAACTATGCAATAAATTATAATAATTGGTTGAAACACGCAGTCAGTTATATTTTTTACTAAAATAAAAAATGACAAAATTATTATGTAAGTAAGCCTGAAAAACTAATTTTAAAAACTGAAAGTTTAAGATGTCTACAAATGTTACATGAAATTTTTCACAGTTGTATCTCCCAGTTTCTAAGAAAACTATTATGTAAATAAGCCTGAAAAACTAATATTTTAAAAACTGAAAGTTTAGGATGTCTACAAATGTTACATGAGATTTCTCACAATTGTATCTCTGTTTCTAAGAAAACTACAACTGCTGGACACATATAGGAAATAGAAGATGTATTACTTTGGGGAGATAGATATGAGAGAATGTTTGGCAGAGATTCTGAAAGGTGAAATCAAAGGAAGAAAAGAAAGAAGCAAGCAGAAACTCATTTAGCTTGATGACATTAAATAATGATCAGACATAATAGTTTTTACTGATGCAGGCAGAAAAAACAGAAAATGTAGAACCATGGTTGCCAGTCCTCAGAACACTACAACTGATTGGTCTTTGTTTCTTTCAGTGACTGAAGCATACAGTCTTTGTTAAAATATAGTAATCCTTTGCAAGTTTATATTCCAACTGCTTATCATCAATAAATACAAGTAAGTCAGCAAATATTTAGTTGATAATTCACTTGTTAGTTCACTGTTTGGATGAAATCTACAATCCTCTCTCCCAACTTGTCAAGAGTTGCAACTGCATCTTGTAAATAACATCCTTATACTTTCCCATGAAAAGAAATACAAAGGTGTGAATTTGGTAGCCATGGGCTAAGCCCTCCTTTACTAATCTAGTGACTTTGAAAAGTTCTTTTCAAAACCCCCCTCACATAAAGTCTGAAGTGCAGGGGCATTTCATCCTACTATAGCAGCATAATTTCAAGCTGGTCTTCAACCCTACATAACATTCATAGACACCTTATACTCAGCATGAACAAGACTAAATTAGCTAACACCTCACCTTGTCATTTCTTTCACAGAGAAATTTTAATTTCTGAGATTTTTTGTGCATAAATACTCCATCAAGCAGCCCCGTTTCCACATTTCGAATCTCAATAGCTTTGTTGCCCCATCCCATCACCTGTCCTGTCCCAATGTAAGCTGAAAAAAATTAACATAAATCAATAACGAAAAATAAAATAAAAAATAAATTCTTATACAAAAATTAATTTTGTACAAAGGAATGTAAGAAATGTATGGATCATGAATTACAACCTGAAATACACAGACAAATATTCCAGATACAAACATAGCTAAAATTACTTCTCCACAAAATCTGTAGTTTATAAAAGTTGTAGCTGCATTTTTTTCTGTCATTATCATACTTCTCAAGGGTAATAAAATATTAAGTGACAGTTGTTAATCTGTTTTATAAGAAATTTAATCTACACACATAAATACACACACACACATTGTCTGTTAAACAAAATTTAGTTTTATTCACAAAATATACTTTCATATACTAACTATATGCTACATTTAACTAAAACTCTTCATTGACTGATATTAATATTTTTTTACTTACGCTGTACCAAATGATCATGCTTTCCTTATAAATAACTGAATGTAACATAAACAAAGTACATGTGTTTAATTCCCCAAGCTTTAGCAGTTCCCCTAAACCAAACTAACTGGCAGTTATTTTGATGAAAAATAATTATTACTCAAGAAATAATTAATCATCAATGGTGCTCGAATACTGAAAATCTTTCTTTGTCCTCCCCACAAAAAAAACCTTATACCTACTGACATTTTACATTTATTTTTTACTTACCAACTCATATTGAGACACCACTCATTAAATTATAAAGTGATTGTTAATGGTATATATGTATTAATATTTGGTGAGACTTCTCACACTAAAGCACTAATTTTTTTCATACTTATCACACTTATTAACTAGCATTAACATTTTGAACAAAGTAAAACAACATTTATATAAACAGGCAATAGTCTCCAATTTACATTGGGATTTCCTTGATGAAAAAATAATGTTGGTGCTAACAGTTATAAAACTTACCAACTGATGTTGGCATTTCTCCCCACTGAAGAACTATGTTTTTACTGACTCTTCCATATGTGTTAACATAGACACCCTCATCTAAATAAACAGAAATTTAAACTTATTACACTGTTTTGTATGAAAATAATTTCTAATTTGAATGTGTTCTTAATGTGAAATAACTGGATATATAATCACAAACCTTGCTATAAACCTAGTTGTGAGGACTACAAGATCTAGGATTTAATACCTACAGTAGACCTAACTTAATCTAGAGTATCTTCTTTGTAACAATTTACATAAGAAGTTTGATGTTATAAGTTCATAGATCATAATCACAACAATATTTCTCTATGATATACTTCTATGAAAAAAAAATTGAACAAACCAAAAAAAATATAGAGAATTATATTAAGAAGTTACAAATAACAATAAAAATATAAATTTAATTTCAATATTTCAGAATCTATATTCATTGGTTTTCTGTGAAAAAAATTAAATTATTTAATTATAATAAACTGCAAAATGTAATAAAATTCCACATTGATTATATCGATGGAAGGTTATCCTTTGCTATTTTCTAACTTGTGAAAGTCTTGAGAATAAAATGAAGAAAAATAGTCTAAGATGTATAATTTCTTCCTAAAATAAACATTGTATTGTTCAAGCTATCCACTAAATATAACTACAATACAATACAGCTTACTTCTGCCAGAAATACCTATAGGATGAAGTTAAAGACAAAAAGATGACACAATTTCTGGTCAACAGATTAGTTATCTCCAACAAACTTTCTTAGATTGACTATACTCATCTCACAATCCTGATAAAGGGATATACGATAGGAAAGTTATCTAGCAAAAACATACTTAGGACATAAAACTCAGAAAACTTTTACCAAGCACTCTCTCTAGTCTTGACCCAAACTGTTTGATTTTTAATTAAAACTTTGCTCAAGTAAAAGTTCTAAACTTTTCATCCATTCCCCTTCTCTCTTCAGTGGAGTGAACTATGCCAATTACCTAATTTAATACAGTTAACTTAGTGTCCCATTTACATTCTCAAATATCCTAACTTGGCCTTAGATGTTGTTAAAATCAGATTAAGAGAATTTAACCTTCTCTTATTAGTTATCACAAACCTCACTAACCTCAGTTTAGATTAATACTTGATCTTTCTTAAATTCTATCAAAATAAAAACATCATTGATCTGATCTAGCAAAGCCAATGACAATGTAGTTTTATATAAAATGAGTTTTATCTTCAAAACTACATTTTCTGCTGGATGATAAAACTAAATTCAAAAGTGTGAACTGTAACACCATGTGACTCACTCTACAATGTAAAGAGAAAATTCAACACAGCCTTCAAAATGTCAAATAGTGTAATTTCTCCCACTACCTTTGATTACTTCTACCCTTCTGGATAAAGTTCCATCACCTTAAAGTTAAATACAATTGAGTTATCTGTACACCCCATTGTTCCTGTGATTGGCTGTCATGCTTAAACTCTATATAAGTTTTGATTTTTATCTTATGCCTTTAACTATTTTTAGCTTCACCATTAAAGATTTGTTTCTTTATTATAAGAAGTCATTCAATTTTCCTTTGAAAACTATGTAGTGGTCAGGTTTGAAGTAACCTCCATTTTCATTAACATACCTTTTAACAAAACCAATTATATTTCTCTTACTTTTTTTTACTCCAAGACAATAACTTCACAAATGGTCTGAACCTATCATAGCTACAAAAAACAATCACTTTTTTCTCTTTAGGTTGTCACATCCACAAATGTTTTTGTTTTGATGACTAACAGACTGCCTTACTAGTTTTAGAACTGTGGACAATATATTCATTATTTTTTACTCACAAGAACATAAAAAATGTTCTTAATAGATCTAAACTCATGACATGCAAACACACAGTTCAACAGTGAGTTAGAAAATAAATTCTACTTTATTAGACATCCTTGTAAGAAGAATCCATAATCGTTTCTCTACATCTGTTTTTTTTACAAGGTTTTATTGAAAGACTACAGAGCCTACTTCAATTATTAGACTCACCCCACTAAAATAGTGTTCTTATACCACATCTTGAAACAAGATGGAAACCATTAGAGCTTGTTAGAAAACTCGCATGTAACTTCTTAAACATCAAGTTCCATCAGAAACCAAACATCCTAATGTTTCAAAACATCTCTACCTTGGAAAATAGGACCTATAAAATTTATCTAATTTACAACATGGTCAATACTACCAGCTTAAACTCAGAGTAAGTTTTGAAACATGTTTCAGATTAAAATATATTTCTGTACAAAGATGAACCATTATCTTCACACTCAGAAGTCATATACAAGTGCATGCACAGAGTCTATTATTTGTAATTATAAAAAGAACTGTATCATTTTTGAGTTTCAAAATTCCAAATTCAGGCAAATCCAACATAGAATTATTAATCAAATACATGCTACTAATCAACAAATGCAGTTCTACTGTTAATTACACTACTAGCCAATTACCATATAAAAACTGTTTCACTTATTCAGTTCTTTTTATTTGCTCCTAACTGCATTGCATTATAACATTGAATTTTAATTAGTAGGACTGAACATACAACTGTTTTTATAGAAAATCACTAAAGATGGGTTACATATAATCGAAAATGTTTGAAATTAAATTCTTATTTTCATTATCGTCATCTTGTTGAAATAACATTACCCTATGAAATGCCAATATTATTCTTTACTTCACATAATATGATGACTTGAATAATAGGGCACATGAAATGTTTTCAAATGCATTTCAGTATGAAATTTCAGACAGTTATTTTATTATGCTTACAATTAGTTTCTTTATAAATATACAACTAACTTAAAGTGGTATCAAGCAACATATGAATTTTTAACCTACTATCATAGCACAGTAGCAGCTGCATCCCTTTGGAGTTGGGCATGGTAACAATGATGTGAGGTGTAATAGGGCCTTGACTCTGTAACATTTCCAGTCCAGCATTAACACAAGTTATAAAAAACAATCGTTTATAACTATTGTCTACACTAGTATGTTTTATTTTCTTTTTTTCCTTAACATTTCCACAATTTCACAACAAGCTTTGAACAAAGAGCTAATTTTAACTTTTTTCATGTACAATACTGTAAAGAAAAGCAAAAGTATTGGCTAGTTTTAATATTAAGTAATTTAAGCATACATACTTTACTGATGTGACCACAGTTATGCAGAACAATTAATAAAAGAGGATATTATTTTTGAATATTTGATACAACAACAAGATTAGAGTTAACTGCTAAGGTTAGGTCTTTAATATGTTCAAGTAACATCAAAAGGATAAGTGTCTGAATAGTTTTAACTAAAAAAGAAGTCAGAGCTATTACTGTAGGTTGATTTATATTAATATTTAACAAAGTTACAATTCAAAGTTGGAAAATATTTTTAACTTTAGGGGAAATAAAATTTAATAGTGTAAATCAGCCTCATGGAAATGCTGATAAAATTAATTTTTACATATCACCTAAAGTTTTTTTAGCATAATTGCATATTATACAAGTTAACGTAATGTAACATGAACTACAAAGTATAGGATACTAAAGAGAAATTACTAAAAACTTAATCAATGCCAAAAACAAGTTGGATGTAATTTATTTAAGTTGAACTAAGTGGATCTGAATTAGCAAGTTAGACTACAAAATATAAGTAAGGAAAAAACAAAAAACAAAATGACACACACATTACTATCAGGAAGAAATATATATGTACTCATACGACTGCATATGATGTAAAGTAAGCATGCAAATAGTCTGGGCAAGAACAAGTAACTACAGTTTTAATAAACTGGAATACAGCCATTGAGCAATACTTCTATCCTCTATAGCTTATAGAGCTCCTAAATATGTTTTAATCTACCAATTTATATACAGCATTCTCAATTCCCATCAACAAAATATTAACCCTTATAAATTGTTTACCAACATGTTTGAAAAATCCAACTCACCTGAGCAGGGATATAAATATCATACACAGAACCTGAGTCAACATCAACTGCATGAAATCCTTCAGCTGACCCATATACTACTTTCAACCGGACGCCTTCTTCAATTGTCATGTCCACCAGAAGTGGTTTATGTACTAATTCTGAGAAGGACTTGAAGGCCATGAATTTGTGATAAGGTTTCGGTGCCCATGCATAGATCTCTATACTGTCTTGTAAAGCTATGACAAGGAATTTGATCCTTTCATATTTGACTGGAACAGAAAAACAAAACCTACTAAATATTTTATCATTTACATAACTATGTTAAAAAATGTACAACTCTGGAATCAAATGTATTAAATTAAGAAATGTAAATTTCAAACAAGTTAATTTATCAGTAATAAATATTACACTGAAAATGTTTTTGTGTAAATTACAAAAATTTATAATACTGTTTATTTTATTCAAGAAAAACAAGTTAAAATTGTTTCTAATAAATGTAAAAGAATCCCTAGCACAACTGCAACATTTCTTTCTAAGCATGTCATCCACTCTGTGACAAAAATCAATACTTGTTTAGTGATCATTCTTAAATATGAAATTTAATGACATTGGTAGATAAAAAAATGAAGAAATTAAATTTGGTTTACAAAGACATATTGACATGTCATAATTCATACATCAATAATTTTTTACGTACAATAATCTTCAGCATCTTTAAGCAACTAAGCACTTTTTTTGTTAGTTAAATAATCTTATTTCTTTTAACCAAAAATACATAAAAATTTGTACACAAGAAGCTTTGAAGATCTTATCTTAGTAACAAAATAAATGTGGATGTTAGTTCTTTAAATGCAAGCAGGTGCTACTATATTCTGATTTACTCATTGGTCTGTGACAACATCCAGTAACATTCATGTCTCTTTGGATGCAAACTAATCCAAACTATGTTATTATCCACCTTTTATAAACAAACGAGAAATTGTATAAGGTATGTAGGTAATTATTAGAACATAATGAAAATAATTATAGCAGAATGTGCAAAAATTATGGGTTTAAAAACTTAATGAAGAATAAATGTTACAAGTTATTATGCTTAATTTGTTTCAAGATAGAGTTCGAGTTTTGAGATAACTAAGTAAGTTATATTAACTACATGTAATTCAGAAAAATAACAAAATATATTTTGCTTGAAACATCAAATAATAAAATTTCAAAATTTCTGATTCACCTATTCTGAAATGAACTGCTCCCTGTAGTTCACCAACATTAATCCAACCACTTCTTTTTTCTAACTGCTGTCAAAGACAAAAAAAAACCAACAAAAACACTCAAAGTAACTATCTGAAAGCAATATACTAAAAATGTCACAAAACATATATGCTAAAATAGTGAAATTATCAAAAGAATTTCTATCACAACTCTAACAGGTCCAACTACATATTGTTCAATGCATGACTGTAGAACTTAATGGATATGTTCTTTTATATTAAAAATATTATTGTGCACAACCTAAATTATCCTATCTATTGTTCTTAGTAATAAAAATGTATAAGTAAGTAAAGAATACCAAGTTTACATTAACTTTTTCTATTTAAGTAGTAGTTTTGTTTTGCTTGCAATCAAAACATTGCCATTTACAAAAAAAATATTACATGAATAATGGTACTACTTGATAAAAATTTGAAACCCTATAGCACAAGTACTTTCCAAAAGTGGTCCTTTCTTCATCAGAAGAAAACTGAAAATTACTAAGCAAAGTGAAATGTGAGAAAGAGAATGACACTATGGTAGACTACCATAACATTTCCTTTACATTTTGAAGATTGCTGCAGATATGATTCATTTCCATCATGCATTGTAATGAGTAATGAGAATGTTAGACATAAAGAAGTTAAAACGTTCCTATTAAAAAAAAAAGAGTCAAATAAAGATGTGATATGAAGATAAGTTCTTATAAAGCAAGAAAATGTTGAGTAAACAGAACTACAGAAGATGAAGAAATAAACATAAAAACTATCATAATCAAATAATAAGTATTTAGAGACATTAGTTGGAAACATAAATTTAAGCAACATATGACAAAAGAAAATATAAACTATATGTCAAAGTGGGAAATAATTAATGGTTGAACTTCACAGATTTCCAGATCTAGATTTATTCCACAAGTTTGGATAGTATTTAAAATGGTAATCCAATAGCCTTCTTCCATTCTTCTATGAGTTTTAGTTTTGAAACATATAAGAATCACATCATTAATAGAATCATCAGGTTGACTGAAGTGTTTATTAGGCAGTGATTAAACCCAGGTGAAACAGTCTGGGTAAAATGTTCAGTTTCTTGAGGGTTAAAACTTTTAATGCTCCTAATCATCTGATTGAAATGTCAAAGTGGGTTAGAAAATGGAGTTCCACCTCTTTAAAAGTCCCAATTTAACCAAGGTCTCATATGATATTAACAGAATATTTACTTTTGTTAAAATGATCTCTAAGAGTTGTTTGGGTTCATTCTATGTACTGTGATTGCATTTTTCTCATACTGTATTAGTGTTGTGTAAGTAAGTTCTTTATTAATGTTAAAGGTTTTGGTCATGTTTGCCAGAAATAGTCAGTAATTGTAGGGGTTAAGTAACAAGATTTCCTTTCTTTTTTATATTTTGTGATATAACTGTAGTAAATGAAAATATTTGTCCAGAATAAGAAAAACATTTCTGAGAGTTTAAAATGACAGGTTATAACAAGAGAAATTATTTTTGGCTGTTTAGTATTACATTATTTAATGATGGATTTTTGTTAAGTTTTGTTTACTTTAGAATCTGTGTCAATTTCATTATATTTATATTATTAAATCATTCCAAGTTTGCACCTTTGGAAAGCTCTTGAATTTTAGGGTTTCATATTTTTGTTGTAAATTGACTTTTTGAGCTCACATATACCTCACATTATGTGTGTTTTGTGTGTTTTTCTTATAGCAAAGCCACATCAGGCTATCTGCTCAGCCCACTGAGGGAAATCGAAACCCTGATTTTAGCATTGTAAATCCAGAGACATACCGCTGTACTAGCAGGGGGCACCTTACATTATGAAAGTTATTTTTACATAAGTATACCCTTCTATTTCCTGACATAGATATTATAGGCGACTCTTTGGTCAAGTATCTACACGAATATTTATTAATGGATATCCAATCCTTTCAACATCCATTAGTGAAGCTAAAATAATGCCACAACTATAACCATTTCCTTTGCCAAGTCAATTCGATTATTGAAGATTCATTTTCAATCAGACTTTCAAGTCTGCTAAAGACTGCTTCTCAGAACTTACAATATCAAATCTCATATCTCTAGCTTCAGAAAATTAAACGTACTACCTTTAGTGCAAAACATAGATACGTAAACAGATACTTTTTATCTTATACTTTCAACATGCAAAGTGCACTAATCATACAGCTTAATAATATTCAGCATTTTAATGAACTTACTGAAAGCTCTTTGAACTCAACCCCTAATTTGCCTTCATTAATCACACAAATTTAATACCACTCACTGATTTTATCATGTGTTGGATTTTACTGATATTTTCTACATTAAATTCAAAAATTTTACTTCTCACAGTATTCTCTCAATTGTGTCTCTTTCAAATTATTCAAACCACCCCACTTGGTTGTTAATAACAGTGTTCCACCTTCACTTATCCAAACTCCACTATCTCTCCCACCTGACTGTAACTAACATTTCATACTCTAGCCCTCTGTTGCCCAATCATCTCATCTAATAACTTCTCCACTTTGACACAGCAGTCCTCCAAATCATTCTTTTGGTTCTTCTTGTGAAATCAACCCACATCACACTTTCTCCCCAATACCTACTTTTACAACTAACAATGAGCATTCTTCCCACATCTCAATGTCTTTTCTTCCATGCTCATAACACCTTCACTTTCCACTTCTCTATCTTTGAATCTACCCAAAACCAATGACACTGTAATTGTTGCAAGCTTTACACTATAATCTTCACCAAAAATTCTTCCACTGCTCTTGTAGAGCTTCTCCACCAAAACACTTTGGTCTACCTCCTAATGATCTTTAACCTAACTCATGTTTTATTCTAGATAATGAAATTGCTTTTATGGCCACTTGTAGTCTACAATCTCTCACTAGAAGAGGAAAACTTAATAACTTAAAGAACTGACTCATTCATCCCTTAAAATAATAATAAAATACAGCTTAGAAATAACAACACTTCCAACATTGTGACTGCTTCTAACAGCATTTTTAATGATTCAACCCTTTTAAAAAATATACCATGTTAGCAAATACCTTACTGAAACTATAAAAAATACCATACTGAGTAACTAAACTAAATGTTTAAAATCACTTCATTTTTCACTGGATATAAGCCCTCTCAAACTAAAGCACATGCAAATAATAATTGTGACTTCATAAGTCCTACAAGTAACAATCAACTCCCTCTCCAAGTTACCAACATGATTATTATTTCAGATGCAGAACTCAGTCTCCTCAACCAAAGTCTAGGCTTCTGTCTGAACAATAACTTTATTAATGAATCCAGATTCTTTCTGGCATTCACAAATTCTCTTGGAAGGTTAAAAAGTATTACCCTACTGATGATCACCATATTTCAACTTACAGAAAAAGAAAGAGTGTTTAGACATTTCCATTAACAAGAGAACCACGTTTTATAAAGCTGCAGAAAATGATATAATACAAACCTTAAAATCTTCCAAGCAATCTCACAATATTCAGAACCAACAAGAAACAACTGTGCTAAAGAATCTCAAATATAACAATAATATTATAATGAAGCTAGTGGACAAGGGTGGGGCTATTATTATTCTAAATAAAGATTATTAAATTGCTGAAGTTACTGCCAACCTTAAGAACATTAATTTCTTTTAGAAACATAGGACTCTACAGAGCTCAGTTTTCCAAAACCAATAATAAACTTAAAGAACTTCAAAACAAAAGAAAAAAAAGCAAACAAACCTTCCACCATTTGACATCCAAGCAGGTCTGTCTGGGAAGATTAAATCTCTTGTCAAAATACTTAAACCTAATAATCTCAGACATCTCATAATATTTAATACAAGCATAACCACTTTAAAGCTTTCTGTTTTATTGACCTGTACTCTCTCTTTTTATATAAAGAACATAATATGCTTTATAAATATTATAAAATAAACCAAAGCTAACATATATTTTCTCTGTGTACATGGGGGAAAATGTGAATTACACCCCACCATAGAATATATATAGTTATCGATGCAATAAAGCTTGTCACTTAAGCTGCAAGTTTCCAAAAACTACCAACTATTTTTCCAACAAATGTGACCAAAAACATTTTAAAATTGCAAAGAAAAAACTTGCAAAACATACAAAATCACCACTTTGTAGGACAGACACAAAGACTCTTTCAGTGTGTTTCAACAAACATAAATCTTCCCCCTAACACTGAAAAAGATCTCCCTGCAGCCTAACACTTCAACTAACCCAGTGATTCTCATAGGTATTGAAGTTGGTTTCAAAATTAAAGCTGATAAAGAAATGAAAGGGGCCTACTGCATTGCTAATTTAAATAACATTCAACCTTATGCAATAAGTCTAGACTATGGAATCAGTGATCTTCAATCTTTAATAGTTCCATGTTTAGCAAATAATTTCTTTCTTTCTCGTATGAGAGGTAAATTCTTTATTTTCACCTCTAATCTTTGTGTAAAGTTATTATTTAAATATGACAGTTTTCCATCATTTTTATTTATAATTTTATTTATTTAATGTTATCTTGTTAACTGGATTTCATATTGCATCTTTATCAATACCAAATAGTCTTGCTTGTCAAAATGAAACCTTCTTAACCTCTTTATGTGTGACATCTTCATTTACTGTCACATTGCACAATGTAAATGAACCACACTTGCAACAATTCCTTGAAAGCTAAGCAAAATATTTCGATGCAATTCTGGTGATCTACCATGACATCACTTCACCTTTTCTCACACTTCAGTCAGCTATTCAGTTGAGTCATTTTGACCAAAACATTTTGTATCTGGAGTATCACTGATCTTATCTTCCATTAAATAATCAGTTTTGTCCAAATTTTATATGGTGGAATAAACTACAAAAAA
This sequence comes from Tachypleus tridentatus, assembly GCF_004210375.1. Classification (NCBI taxonomy): domain Eukaryota; kingdom Metazoa; phylum Arthropoda; class Merostomata; order Xiphosura; family Limulidae; genus Tachypleus; species Tachypleus tridentatus. The sequence continues at coordinate 61,639,960 of NC_134825.1, forward strand.
AAAAAAAAAAAAAGAGTTGTCAAACCCACACTTCTACCTACCCCATCAGTTCGTAAAATCTTGTTCTTCAGCCAGGACAGATAGTATACACGTACGCGTGACTTTCTCCCAGACAGTGTGACAAGAATGTTTTGGCCTTCAGATACTTCCATCTGCTGGAACCTCCTTCTGGTAATGAGATTGTAAACCTTCCCTTGGCCACTCCTGTCCAGCAGCATCAGACCATGCTCAGTTCCAATCAAAAGGTTAACACCTGTAATTCATCGATTAAGCATTAATGCTTTATTGATCTGAAAGGCTCAAACAAGTCTTACTATACAAATGAAGTTTTAAATAAAACACATCTAGGAATAAAACTGCTTTCTGTTTAACAATGACTAATGAGGCATCAGATCCTGGTTTAATCCACCCACCTCTCTCTTTCTAGTGTTATACATACATAGTTTATTGTGAGTTAAATGGTTACAAATAAGAATATATTCCTTGTCAATCATACAATAATCATTCATTTTCCTACCATATCTGACAAAGGGCAGTTGCTCAAATCATTGTTGCTAAATAAAGTAACAGCAAGGCAGAATTCAATGATCTATGAACTATCATTGTGCATCAAAATACAAGGCCTGATATCACATAAATATTTCAGTTGAGACACTTTCACTTACAATTATAATGTCACATTATGTACTCATTAATGTCACATTAAGCCTTTTGTGGAAATTCTAGAATGCATCTCTATGATAGCATACAGGTACTTTTCTAGTGTAACTGTTTCCAATGATTGCATGCCAGAACATAATCACTGGAAAACCATTTGCCAGAATTAAAACCATTGCATAAACTTAGTTTCAAAAAAAATAATTTACAAATCTATGGCCAACATAAGAATCTAATCAAATAAGTTTATATTCTGAATTTAATTAATTTTGAGCAACTCACCCCAAAGAGCTGCACACAAAATTTCAGAAGTGAACCTCTTCTTGTATTTTCTTATCTCAGGAGTATCAGTGGAAGTTTCATGAGAAGTGGGTGTCACATTAACATTAATGTGGGATTCTCTTCTTGGAGAAGGATTAGGTCCTCCACTACCAGCTCCAAACCCAAATGTTAGAAAGGAGCGCTGCTTATGCTGTAACTGAGGTGGAGTTTTGCTCACTGCTTGTCGGTACTACAAACAAAATGTAACAATTATAGCAATTTTTTTCTACTAGCTTAACATAACAAAATATCTAATAAAAAACAGTTTAATATTTAGTTATAATTATGTTGTAAATTTTTCCAACATTATTTGGATTTATAAAATATGTAATATTGGAAATTCTCTGACACTTAGGAAAAAAATAAAATGTTACTAAACAAGAAGAACTGTTATAACTATTTTGATTCTAATAAGCTTCATGAATCTTAAAATAACATTTTTAACTTTAATTCTATTCAACATACTTTATTAGTGATGCATGCAAAAATTAGTATAGATTTTATAAATGATGCAGATTAATTAGTTAAGTAATAATCTCTAACAGACTACTAAAGTACAAGGTTGTATATGTATGAAATAATCTAGTTTCAAAAATATTAAGGGCAAAAATCCAAACTATTGCTGCTAAACTGTACATTTTTTACCTATCCACAAAAAGAAGTCATGTTCATATCTTAGTGCTCTGCATAAGTGTGACTAAAACTTACAAAGTTTCCATAACCATTATGAGTTATTGGAAATAATCAGGGAAACATTTAATGAAATGAGAATGAAATGCAAATATTATGAGATTGGTACTTCTTTGTTGTATGCAAATGAACTGCACCACAGTACGGTTCCAATATCATTGTTTATACTGTGGTTGGCTATCATTCAACCAATCAAGCAGATCCACACCAGAGTGGAAAGTATGACTTTCTGTATTTTTTTTTTTAAACAGGCAATTATACTATTCCCAGGAGTAGTATGATAAAGGCATTCAAGGCTCCTAGGACAAAAATGCCACACAGTTACTAGGTAGAAATGAAAGTTTTGGCAACTAAAGACTACTCCTTGAAAAATATTGAGGTAAAATTTCATGTTTTAGTATGAGCTAGATAAAAATTCTGAAAGGAAGAGGGTATGTGAAGCTAGTGATATTGATAATAAATGGGTACAGCCCAAACTCTTCAAAAATGATGTTAAGTACCTTAGATTCTGCACATGACAACTTCTCCATTGATCTAAGTGTAAATACAGGTTTGAATGTTACCTCCAGAACAGAAAAGTATATATTAGAATGAAGTGGTTCCAATGAATGTGTAGCTGCTCAAAACCATTGTTAAGAGTTAGTCAAACCAAAATGCTGAAACAAGCAAACTTCAAACAATGAGAGAGAGAGAAAAAAAAAATTATGTAGAATATACACAAATTATTTAACTGAAATCTATAGAAAATTTATGGTATCCTGATTAGTAACAGATACACACAGATGCTTATCCATCATGTCACTGCCTTCAAGAACAAGACTTGTTTGACAGGGTCTTATCTTCCAGCAAGACAATGATTACAAGTATGTAACAGAGGTAGGTAAATTAGTACCTAGTATATAAAAAGAGGAAGCCAACAGAACATTTGCAACTATTGACTGACCTGTACAAAGACCCAATATGAATACATAAATGTTGTCTGGGTTTACATGAAAACCAAGAAGGTCAAATAGTAAACAAATAATTTGGGTGAGTTGTGAGAAGTAACAAAGTATATTTGGAAAATATTTCACAATCATACATTAATAAACTTATGATAGAAGGAAAATAAGATATAATGCACTGTTTGAAGAAAATATAAAGTACAAGTGCATTTTACATCTTATTGATAAACTCAGTTATGTGATCTAAGAACAAGCAAAATTATAAATTGTAACTATATGTATATAAATTGTATTTATCTATATAACAACATAATTCTGACTACATTGCAAAATACAAAATATACATTTCTAAAAATATTATACTGAGCAAGTCAAGGAAACCCACAGTAAATATGGTAAAAACAAAAATTTATAAAAAAATAAATTAATTAATCAGCCTTCAGTGTAATAAAATATTTGTAATGCAATAAATTTAGAGGTTTAGACTAATTTTCTGACCAAAGAATAACATCACACTTGACTTCTAATAATATTATCATATTTCTTCTACAGAGGATGAGCATGTTTATTCTAAACCACAGTTAGGTGTTACAAACTAAATTACCAAACAGTAGCATGGTATGAAGCTAAAGTAGTTGAGTCAAGTTTATCATATAGATAAAAACAGTCACTTGAGGATAGGTGTTTTAGTTTTATTTCTGTCTAATTTTATAACACACAATGAGATGGAAAAGAAAATGAATCTTCATATTTAGATTTGTGTCACCACAAACACATACTGTTACAAGTAATTCAGAAAGAACACCCAAAGATACCTAGATTGGCAACCAAGTACAAACTTCAATGAAATGTGTGTAGAAATAAATAAAATGCTGTCAATCCCAAGAATATGCACACAAAGCAAAAATCACATATAATGTTTGGATTATAGAGCTTTCAAGGAAATATCAATATTTTTTATTTTTTGAAAGTCTATTTTTAATATCTAGCATTTAATTGCACAATAAAAAAATCAATGCAAAGATGAGAAGTAGAACCCATGGACTAAAATTAATACATAAGAAAACAAACATTTTAAAATAATCATATAGTAATGATGCTAATGTGAGGCAGGCATCATTCATGAAATCCGTCTGTCTCCTCTAATATTTTAATTACAAAAAGTTTAGTAAAAGTTTCATCCCCCAGAACACACAGTCTTCAGTTACTAGACAACCCATACACAAAGAAAATCTGCCCAACAAAATATTATCCAATCTATAATTAATCCTTCAAGCTTCTTAATTTATCTTAAACAAGTTTCCTTCCACTTATCATTTAGAAAACAGTCTTTGACCCACAAGCTTATTTCTCTGTTACCCCATTTACAGAATCTGGATTCAACACTGTGAATGTATAATATAATGTTTACAGAAGAAAATTAATGGAGATGGCAGTAGAGATAATAAAGAGGTATCACTACAGACTGAAGTTAATGAAATCTCATTTAAATAATTAATGTAGTAATACCCACAAACAAATAATTCACAAAGATTTCCTTCAAGTGACAATTTAACCTGGAAACTACAGAGCAAATTAAGAAGAAATAATACACTGACTTCAAGAAAACCAGAACCTGTTCAATGATAAGGATAAAGTTAAATCATTGATGACTAGAAGAGAAGAGAAGAAAAAAATCTATAAAGATGAGGAATGATACAATTTTTGTTTGTTGAATCTTTGTACTAAGCTACTTGAAAGCTCTCTGTCCCTAATTTATAAATGGTAGACCAGAGGGAAGACACTTAACAACACTTACCACCAATCCTTAGGCTACTCTCATCAAGTAGTGAGATTGACTGTCACATTATATCACCCCCACAGATGAGAGGGCTAGCATGTTCGGTGATGGTATTTGAACCCACAGATTGCTAGTCAAGTGCCCTAAACTTCCAGGCCATGTCAGGTCAACTCATATAGTAATCTGGTAACAACAACAAAATAGAGAGAAAGAAAGATATAGATGGCTCACAGTTGTAATCTTTTGCTTTCTATTAGAAAACATATGATCTAGGCATAGCCCAGTGATTGCCTGACTATGAATTTGGTTTGCATCCCCCATTGACACAGAAAATAACACATCCAATATTTTTGAGGCTGTACACGTATTACAAAAGTGATGGTCAAATCTCACTACTTAAATAGAGTAGCACAAGAGTTGAAACAGGGTGTAGTTATCTAACCACCTTCCTTTGAATTGTGCAAATTTTCAAATCAAAGAGACAGACAGAACCAATACTATAGCTCACTGTTTAAGAAAGAATGATATAACAAAATGTAAGTCTTTTAATTTAAACCTGAAAAAAAATGGTTCAAAAAGTTAAAAATCAAATATCATAATTAAAAATAAAAAGTACAAATTTTTTTTAAAGTTTAAAGCAATGCTTAGCACAAAAAAAGACAAATACACATCTATAAAAACATTAATTTATATGGAGTAAGTCAAAGAAATCCATAGTAAATATAAAAACAAAACAGGAAAAAGGAGGAATTAATTAATTAGCCTTGAGTCATTGGCATTATGCAGAAAGAGAGAGAAATCAACATATTGCCTGAATAAGGTATAAAAAGTGGAGTTAAAAAGATTAACAAATCCTTCATTTGAAAGTGAGAAACAACAGAAAAAAACATTCATGATAGAAGTAAAAACTGGTATTTGTAGAGGAGAATAAGAAAAAATTAAATATTTCAAAGATACCACCAACATATAAATGAAAAGAGTTTGAAGAGCCAATTAAAAGAAATAGAAGATACTGGTCATATATGTGATTTAGAATGGTGAAATACATATAAAAGAATTTCACTTTGATAAAAATCTTCAAAAAGGAAGAAAGCTAGTAAAAAAGTGAAGACAAATGCAAAAACATATTTTTACTCTTCAACTTAAAAGTATACAACCAAAAACAAAACAAACAAAAATTCATAAAAACAAGGTAAGCTCATACACAACTATTGATATACACAAGTTATATCAATAAAATATACAAAAATCAGTTAATTACAGCTTCCTTGTCTAATTAATTTTTAAAGCAAACTGTTAATAGCAATTAAAGTATTTTTGATAAATTACAAAATGAAGTTTTCTTAGAACTAAACAGATACAACACTAAATACAAAACTTGTCTAATAATATAGCTATAAACGTTGATTTGACTGTTGGTGTGCAAATGCTAAGTTGGTGAAAAAACTGAAGCTCTTTCTGTCACACACCTCACTGTATACTGTTAGTGTTTTTAGAAGTAAATATCTGTAGAATTGCTAACAGAGCATTTTACTGTTAATAACTGCTTACAAAAAACAATGTTCTAAGAGTTAACTGTGTGTTATTGTCCCATGCTTTAATATAGACTCTGTTCATCTTTCTTTTTCTATGTTTTTTAAACTTATACAAAACTAAACGTTTTTTTTTATTCTGATGTACTTTAATAAAACATTTATGAATAAGCCCTTTGGACACCTTTTTATTAAGAAGTGTAATGTAGATCAAACATGAATTAAGTATATTCTAAGCCTTCTATAAATGTAATGTTTTTCTAGAGTCATTTAAATACAAAAGTAATTCTGATGTTTATTCTAGGCTTTTGAAAATATTGTTCATGATGCATATAGGTATTTTACCTCTTCAGAAACACTCTTGTCAGGCTGTCTCTGCTGCCCTACTAGCACCTGGGATTGAAATTGATTATTTTGTGGAAGCAAATCTGGAAGCACTCCACTAGATCGACCTCCAATATTGGCAATGTTTCCTGGAGAACTCTGAGATGACTCTAACCTCTGCATAAAGCCACGACCAAACCCGTCACCTGGCCGATCTCTTTCTCTCTCACTCTAAGACATACATAATCTCAATTTATTATTCCATGAGTTTAAACTACATATTTTTATTACGTATATAAATTTTATATTTTTATCAAATGATTCAAAAAATTACCCCTATATTTTTAAAGAACAAAATATCCTAAAACAATAAAAAGTATGAAGATGTCAAACCCATTTTAACCACAACCAAACGTTCATTTGTTAAAGGAGATGAAAATGTCAAGAGTTATGTAAAATACGAATAAAAATTCTGTACAAAATGGGAACAAAAAGAACAAAAGTAAGAACTTGATCCCAGCACAAAAGTTTCTGCAGAAGCTAAACTATGGTATTATATTTGTGAAGATATGAAAACAGCATTTATATTTAAGCACAAGTGGAAACACTGACAAAACATGTACAAGAAAAATATAATAAAATAGCACTTTAATATATTGCTTTAAAATTTTAGCAAACTTTTTGCAGTTTTAAAACTGAATTATTAAACTTCAAAATTCTAAATATCATCTCAGTAAGGGAAAATTTTGGAAACCTAATCTTTCATTTTGAAAGTTAATAGCCAAAATTCACTCAGTGATCTTGTACAATAACAGATCTTTGTACTCTAAATTACAGCTTGTACCCATTGGCTCATGTGGCCCTTTGCAATATCAATAACAATTGATAGGTGAGATATAGAGAAAGAGAAGTAACCAACAACATATTTATGTACACTATTATGTAAAAAAGTGAATTACATAAATGAACCGCGATTCCTCAAGTTATAGTGTTAGTTTAACAGAACTGTAACTGTTTATACAAGATCCTTGATCAATGTCCTGGCAAAGAAGAAATGTTTGTTTTGGTAAATATTTCTCCAAAGCCACTTGAGAGCTATCCGCACCAACCACTCCTTGAAGGAAGGCAGCTTGGCAAAACCATTCACCAATAACTTCTTAGCTACTATTTATTAATAAATAGTTGAATTCACAGTTACATTACAATTCCCCCAGGCTGAAAGAGAAAGCATGTTCAGTAACATATTTTGATCCTGTAACTGTAGAATGGGAGTTGAGCATCATAAACACAGTCATGACAGGCAAAAAGAAGAACTATGTTCTAGAATTGCAGATTCAATAAACAAAAGTTACTAAAGAACTTCATTCTATTACTAGCTACACAGTCTCTGAAAAATGACCCAAGCCCACTGATAAACTAACCAAAAGCTGAAATTTTTAGTTATAAATGTCACAAGTAGTGATATTGTAAAACAATGTACTCAACACTGATATATATTTTCATTTCAAGTATGAATAAATTTCCATCATATGCAAATTTGTTTTTAAAATATAAATTTCAATACACAAAAAGGATGAAATACACATTCAATAAATATATAATGGAATGCCAGCAATAACCATTCTAATCAACTCTCTATAGTATCAAAAATCTGACAAGTTTTGAAGTTGAGAGATTTTGTAACAAGAATGTTCTATTTAAGAAAACTATAAATTAGGACTAATAAACACTATGATAAAATTAACATTCAATTAACATTCAAACTTTCAATTCACTTAATCTCTGATTCAACCAACTAACAAACTGATGTGATTTTTCTTTTGTCTCTTAAATTTAAAGCTGCATTCAATGATGACGAGAAAACTCACTTGTAGAGAAAAATATATATGTAAAAATGTCTGGTTTGGGTTGAGAAATTTTTTTATACAGAGGAGTGAACAACGTTTTGATCTTCTTCAGTCATCGTCAGGTTCACAAAGAAAGAAAGAGGTAACTGACCGATCACTGACCACATGTTTGAAGGGGGTTGTGTAACTGAGTGTAGAAACGTAGATGGCATGCTTAGATGTTTGATTATATTTATTAATATAAGTATAAAGGTGTTCCTTTATATTGGTTTATTTTGGGCTTGAGTTGTTGTATAAGTAAGGCTTCTTTAATTTTGCATTTGATAATATTTGTTTCTTTATTTAGTATTTGGGTGTTTTCTATGGTTATGTTGTGTTTATTTGATTTGCAGTGTTCAAAAATGTGTGAAGGTGACTTTGTGTTCTTTGAATCTGGCTTCCATTTTTCTACTTGTTTCTCCAAAATTATCCAAAATTTACAGAAAAATTTAAAGCCATGTTGAACACGAAATTTAAAGAACTACATGACTTAAAAAAACAAAAAAAAATAAACCTAGACCATCAACTGGCATGCTGCATTAAACCAGAGATTTACAGACTTATACAACAAAACAAACCAAATCAACACTAGGAAGGACAGGGACAAAAATACCTGCCACAACAAAAAACTAGAGAAACTAAGATACAAACAACAGAAAGGACATCAACACAATAAACTGTTGACTAACTTCATAATTAACAGATCTGACTGACAATTAAACACAGACAAGATACATCTACTTAATGAAGGACTCAACTTCATCATACCATCTAGGTACATTCCAACCTTAGAAATTAAAACATGTTTAGAAGACCTAGCCAGGAGACTTGTGATACTTTCCACAGAAAATAACCAAAAACAACCAACAGAAAAAAGACAACTTCGACAATTCTATTGACATCCAACAGCCAAACTTCCCAGAAAAAATTAAAAATTTATATTTTCCAGAAACACCTAAAAACTACATCTTAAACAATTTTTTCAAAGAATTTTCTCACAAAACCATCAACATAATTTCACAAAACAGAAAGCTAAAAAACAATATTACAAAAAGAGACATTAATTTCATTAAAAACCTAAAACAAGACAAAAACATAAAAATTCTAAAACAAGATAAAGGAAATGCTATAGTTATAATGAACATGAATGAATACATCCAAAAAATGAAGAACATCCTATCAGACATGAAGAAATTTAAACCAATACACACAAATCCAACAAAGACACACAAAACGCAACTAAACAAAATACTACTAAAAATGAAAAAGGCCAACACAATTTCAAAAACACTTTATTCCTACTTACGCAAGACAGAATCACACGCACCACAAATATACGGCATCCCCAAACCTCATAAACCAGATTGTCCATTAGGACCAATAATGTCCACATATGAATCGTTTAATTACAATCTTGGTAAATACATAGCATGGTCATTCTCCAAATATGTAACATCAGCCAGCTCATTCATCAAAGACTCCTTTAATTTCAAGTCTAATCTTAGTCAACTTAATCATAAAGCCTTAATGGCCAGTTTCAATGTTATATCCCTCTTTACAGAAGTTCCAACCGCTGAAGCCTGCAAGATAGCCTCAGAACTCTACATCCGAGACCCTAACCCATCAATAGACATTCCCAGCAACCAATTAATAACCCCCATAGAATTCACCATAATAAAGACAAACTTCATATTCAACAACCACAACAATATACAAACAAACGACCTAAGTATGGGCAACCCAGTATCACCAGTTCTAGCTAATATTTTTATGACACAAGTTGAAAAACAAGCAATTAACACAGCATTACATCCACCACTATACTAGTACAGATATGTAGACGACATGATTGCGGGATTCACATCTACAGAGCACAAACTTAATTTTTAAATCACGTTAAACTCTATACATCCCAACATCAACTTCACATGTGAACAGAAGAGAGCAATCAAATATTATTTCTTAACCTCAAAATTACAAGAACCGATACACAATTTAAAACAGAAATCCACTGCAAAATCACCCATACTAGACAATACATTCCTTGGGACTCAGCACATGAAACAAAACAAAAACTCAACACACTAAGAAACCAAATAAACACAGCCATGAAACTATGCTCACCAGATAAATTTAACGACGAATTAGACAAAATAAAACAATACATCATCAACATCAATAATAATAGAAAAATGGAAAACAGATTCAAAGAACACAAAAAGTCACCTTCACACCTTTCCAAACACTGTAAATGAAATAAACACAACATAACCATAAAAACACCCAAATACTAAATAAAGAAACAAACATAAACAAATTCAAAATTAAAAAAGCCTTATTTATACAACAACTCAAGCCCAAAATAAGCCAATACAAAGGAACACCTTTATACCTATACTGATAAATATAATCAAACATCTAAGCATGCCCTCTACATTCCTACACTCAGTTACACAACTTCCTTCAAACATGTGGTCAGCTATCAGTCAGTTACCTCTTTCTTTCTTTGTGAACCTGACGATGACCGAAGAAGGTCGAAATGTTGTTCACTCCTCTGCATAAAAAATTTTCTCAACCCAAACCAACTGTTTTTACAGATTTTTATAGCTGTAATATTTAAGCTGACAATAAATAATTCAAAGTACAGATAATATACATGGAAAAAATCTGGATAGTAGCTTACCATACTTACGTTGAAAAATATTTCATATTATAAGAAAGTTCAACATAACCCTTTTTGTTATAAATATTTTAAACAAATTCTCAGGACTCTGAAAACTCTTTACAAGCATAATTTTAATTTCAAAAGTACTCAACTATCAATGTTAAGATAAAACAAATAAATGATAAAAATAAATTACCCGCCTAACTAACAATGTACCATCATTACTTTCATCATCATCAGGGGTGGGAGGAAGGGGTCTGTTTGGTGCCTGGATAATGGATGATTCTGAAAAAATGTTGAATAACACATGTATTACCTGTTAATTATACAAACTGATTAAAGTTATTACTACAATAATTAAGAAAAGCTGGTATAATCAAGTTGAAAATCTATCATTTTAATATCATCTGATCATTTCTTATTTTTACACACAAATATAGTTTTTCAGTGTATGCAAATGGTACTAGTTTTCAGATGAAACACAAGAACATAAACATATTTGAATGTCTAAAAATAACACTGTTTGACTCATAGGATAATAAGAAAATTACTTCAACCATATGAGAAAAAATTTATTTAACAAAATGTATGAAGGTGTTTGTTTAGTGAAAAGGAAAAACTATTTAGCATTATTCTACATTTATTTTTTATTCTTTTCTGAAGAGCATTCAAGACCAACTTTTAGCCTACATGACATATTACCAGCTACTTGTTTTAGTACAAATTAACCCTTTTTTCGACAGGTCAGGTGTCAAAGGTCGTGTCAGTGTTTGTTAACTTGCGTTCAAGACTTTATTAAACTGCTGTTTACAAACTTATGTCAATAAGTTTGATATCAAATTGTACATTATAATTCAAACTTTAATAGTATACATGAGTTAATTTCTTAAGTTAAAAATGAATATTAAAAGAACACTTAAATATAGATTTTAGTGAGTCATGTAGTATGTTGAATGCAGTACTGTGTTAAATGAGATGTTTGTAATGTCAAAATACTAAGTATATTTTTGTACAAATCAGAAACTCAAATTACTAATATTATCAAGCTAGAATATAAAAAAGAACCTCATATATTTTTATTTTGCAGAGACATGGCTTATGGACTAAATCAAAGGTGGTGACCCCTTTCAATTATTTCCATTTTTTGGAAAGGTTCCTTATATACTCTTATTACATTATATAACACGTGAATAACCAATCAACAACTTAGAATTCACTCAGAATTTTCTTCTTAGCATTTTTAATCTGTGAAAAGTCTACCACATCCTTTTGATCCAAGTTTTCAAGGAGGTAGTTTGTGTCATTAGTCTGCTCAAAGTTTCATATTTTATAAAACCCAAATACATCTTAGTTATTAAGCTTAATAAATTATAGTAAAATTCTACAATATTAGTATAATTCTTTATTATTTTTTAGTTATTCAACCTAAAAAAATTTGTTTGATATCCTCCATGTGCAACATTTTAAAAGGCTTCACAACCTACGTCCAGCAACAACCAAGCACAAAGGTCATAGCAAGAAGAAATAATTGTTTGCTTTACTTCTTGATTTATTGTTTTATATTTTAAGAACACATTTAATAATTTATTTCCAAGTAATAATAATCTATATACACATATATAATGTATAATAATTGAAATATGACTTTATATTACAAAATACTAGTCTGCTAAAACACAGCCAAGACAGCAAAAACTAAAGGTCAGTTTTATATTACTAGATATGTAACATAAGTATATGTGCACCTGTCAATGAAAGTTATGTAATATTAGCTAGGCATGACTGGAAGATCAATATAATAAAAAATATATATGTAAATATACAGCATTATGAGACTTAAGCCATTTAGACTAGACATTTGTGTTTTTGTGTTATAATATGTAGACATTCTGGCATGAAAAAGGATAATTTATATTTATTTTTTTATTTTTTTAAAATAGTGACAAGGTTAGTTAAGTGACAGACCCCACATAGTTAGAGTACAACAAAGTATAAAGTCTAAGTGAAAACAAACATTTCAAATGTATTTATCAGGTCTTAGGGATTATGCAAATAATTAGAGATTTTTGGGATGAAGAATAGTTTTTAAATCATCACATGTAATAACTTTGCACTCAGACTAGTAATGAAACAGACTATTTTCACAGACAAATTTTGAGTAAAAATATTTCATTAAAAAACTGATTTTTTGTATACAAAATACTTGTAAACTTTACAAAAAATCTACCAAATTTTATGAAGATATGGATGCTGTATAAAAAGTTATAGTGAAAATATTTACATGTGTAAACATGCAGATGAACTCCTGTATGTCATACTGGGCCTGTAGTGAAAGGGTTAAGAAATAAATACTCAGCAGATTTTTATAATGTATAATATTTGCTATAATATTGGTTAAAAATGTCATATACTAAGAACAGAAGTCCTAAATCATAAAGTATGATATGACAGAGTGATTAATGGATACAAATTATCTTTTTTCTTGGTAACTTGTAGTCCTTTTATAAAATGTGCAACACTAAAAAAATAATAATGCATTCTCACCTTCATGGACAACAAATGTTTTTAAGGTATCATTGTTGTAGCCATCTGGAGGTCTAGTCATGAAAGAGAAAACAATTACTAATCATATTACATACTGTTAGAACTTTTCTAAATCTCACTTAATTTGATTCACAAGAAGCAATGAGGGTCTTCATATGTTAATAATTTTAATATCAGGATATATTTATGGTGTAAAATATATTTCTAATTCTAACCCTAATGTTACAAAGACAATGAACTATTTCAAATCTATTTCCTTATTATAATTTTGAATAGCAATAAAACTGTCAAATAACTTAAATAATTTGGTGTTTAGGCTAAAGTTAGAAACAGTCATTCAAAAATGTTTTCATTTCTGTAATACTGGGAAGTCTGCATAATCTAACCATAGTTTAATTATATGCTCATAATACAGGGTGCTGAATTAAGTCTTCAAATGAACATTATCTTCTGGAATATAGCCTTTATTACTGACATTCCCTTTAGGGAACATCCTCAGGTATTACTAAACCAGAAAGTACTTTAGTAGCTATTTCAAAAACACCAGTTACAGAACATATTAACACGTGAGCTATGGTGTGCAGCCAGGTTAGCACTTTACAAATATAATGTTGAACTGAAAGTATAGAGTATGCCAGTTACATGCTTGAATAGAGGTTTTTAATGTTACATACATAAATAATCATTAAAATATTGGAATAAAAGATGTACATAAGAACTTTCAATAATCAAAACATGAGAACACTATGTATAAAAGTTAAGGTTTTATAATTTTTTTAAAATCCTTGTCTTATTTGATAACTTAACCCAAGAGTTTCTCTACTCTTCTGATAAACTTTAGCTTTGTTCTTTTTTCACATATTAAAAAATAATAAACAGAGACCATGTTTTACCTGGAAAAATGAATCTTGTGAATAGTTCAAATTGAAATTCACTTTTAATTTTCATGTAAAAATATGCAGTTATAATTTATTAACAGACTATTAATGTTTCCAAATATACTCTTCAAAACAAGAAACTCAAAAGGGATATTTTTTTTATTTTAAAGAGAAATATATGTAATAACGTTACAAGCTCAGAGTATGTGATGTTACACATGTTAAGGCACTGATTGTCAGACCAAAATGACAATAAAAGTTGTGCACTTTGAAAACGGAGGAAAACATTGGATTTTTCGCCAAAATGCATTCGTGCCCAATAAATTTGTTTGAGAGATCTGCATGTTCTGCAAGTGCAACATGTGCAAAATCCCTATAAAAGTGACGGGTTCTCGGTTTCCACAGCTCAGTGTTAAGCCACCGACCCGCAATACAGTTACGCCAAGACTGACTGAAGCACAACGCAACAATGCCATTGGTTGCTTGGAAGCAGGCGAATTTTGATCAGATGTTGCCAGAGCTGTGAATGTCCACCCAAGCACCATCACAAAGCTATGGAATCATCACCAACAACATAGATCAACTTGTGACTGTCCACGATCTGGCAGACCTCGTGTGACCATGCCCGCACAAGATTGCTACATCTGGTTACGTCACCTTCGGGATAGGACCACCACTGCGACGTCTACTGCCTCAACCATACCAGGGCTGCGTAGGATTTCCGATCAGACCGTACGCAACCGTCGACGAGATTCTTAGGCCCCATGTGCAACCCATCATGGTGAAAGTCAATGAGGTTTTTCAACATGACAACGCCCGTCCTCACACAGCCCAACTCACCACTGTCTTCTTGAAACACCACAACATCAACGTTCTTCTCTGGCCCTCCAGATCACCAGATTTAAACCCCATCAAACATCTTTGGGACGAGTTGGACCGACGTCTGCGACGGCGACAACCTCAACCGCAGACTCTACCTCAGCTTGCAGCAGCTTTGCAGGCTGAGTGGACAGCCATTCCACGGGATGTGATTCGTCATCTCATTGCTTCCATGGGCAGGAGATGTCAAGCAGTTATTGATGATCACAGGGGGCATACTCGTTATTGACGTTGGGTGACGTTAAACTTCACCTAGTGAGCGTGGACTTCGCCTTTGCAGACTTTGGATGTTGAGCAGTGAATGTGCAAAGTTTCACACATGTCATACAGAACTATCTGGAATAAACTTGTTTACAATTTGTCTCATATTTTGCCTTTTGCATTTCTTTTTTTGAAGAGTATATTTATAAATTAGGGTATAGACTTGATATTTTTGAAAACATTATGATATTTTTTATTATTAATCCAACTAGCAGTGGTAAAAAGATTGCTGAATGTAGTATAAAACTGAATAAATCTTAAGTTCAAGATACAGTAGGATTAATTTCATTTACAATGAGAAAGAATTTAAAAGTTCTATCCACAAACATCTTATATAACATTTAAAACATTTATTACATCAAATAACTGAGATCTTGTGTTCCAAACAATAGTGCAAAGTAGAAAAACAGTATGAAATTGAGTTTTGTGTTTTCCATTAATGACCAAGAAAAAAGGTAATTGTGCAAACCCAAATAAGCATTGTGCAAGGTGGAAAATTTTTCCAAAATAATAACCATACAAATAAAATTATTTGGAAAATCAGAGTAGTGTACATTGAAGAACAACTCACCTGTATTTAAAATAAAATTCATGTTTTACTTAAAAGTGTGAACTTAAAACATTTGACTAACAATAGCTATATCGAGTTACAAGTAACGTGTTTTGCTTTCAGTAAAAGATCCTTCCCCCCATAGCGAGTTCTGGTAAATAAATATCTTTGACAAGAAAATGAAAAACAGCTGTAACAGCTAGCTTATGTAAAATTTTGAAACTATATTTGTGGGACAACAGTTATTGGTATACAACATTTTGTTTCCAATAATGAGATATAATTACTTACAATATTCAGAATACAAATATATTCAAATTACAAAAACGTGTGGTCAAGTAATCTATTCAAAATGATGCTAGCCATGTCCATGTTTTTCAATTCTTTTTCTTAGTGCTTCGAAAACAATAATATCTATGAACAACCTTACAGAAGAAACATTTGTGTTTACCAATATAAAACAACAATTTACCACAATTATTGAAAACTGTTGAAATTTCTAATAAAAAAATTATTTTTAATTTTGCCAATAAAAAGTAAAGATTATTAAAATTAAAATATTATATTATTTTTTGTCTCAGTTTTCAATATTCTTCTTGCTAAAAAACAAAGAATGAAAAATAATACCAGTTATTTCTTTGATATTACAGAAATTTTTAAAAAAGATTTTTAATGTACAAGTAAAAAAAAACATTTTTGTAAATGTAAAATAACATAGGGATAGTAGTGTTAAAAATAATGTAAAGAAGAATATAGGGATGATACAACTAAACACATATCATCTGTACATTATTTTCAACATTAAAATTTAATAGCAGACTGTATAACACACCAGTAAAAAAAAAAGTCTCATGGTTAGTCAATTGGACCGACTTCATAGTGAGAGTCTATAATAATTAAAATGTGTCTTGACTCAACTTTGTTCTCCCTATAAGCATGTTCTAAGCTGTTAGTTACATTACAATGATGCCTAGCTTGATATGACCATGACACTATGATAACCTTCATACCAACAATCAGAAATATACAACTTCCAACTGCAGTAATATTAAACTTTAATCTGCATTTTACAGTGTAACAGTGTTACAGTTATGCTTATGATATATATACTCTTCAAAAAAAGAAATGCAAAAGGAATATTTTTGTTATTTTAAAGAGAAATATATGTAATAACGTTACAAGCTCAGAGTATGTGATGTTACATGTGTTAGGGCACTGATTGTCAGACCAAAATGACAATAAAAGTTGTGCACTTTGAAAACGGAGGAAAACATTGGATTTTTCGCCAAAATGCATTCGTGCCCAATAAATTTGTTTGAGAGATCTGCATGTTCTGCAAGTGCAACATGTGAAAAATCCCTATAAAAGTGACGGGTTCTCGGTTTCCACAGCTCAGTGTTAAGCCACCGACCCGCAATACAGTTACGCCAAGACTGACTGAAGCACAATGCAACAACGCCATTGGTCGCTTGGAAGTAGGCAAATCTCGATCAGATGTTGCCAGAGCTGTGAATGTCCAACCAAGCACCATCACAAGGCTATGGAATCGTCACCAACAACATGGATCAACTTGTGACCGTATGCTCACAGGAGCATACTCGTTATTGACGTTGAGTGACGTTAAACTTCAACTAGTAAGCGTGGACTTCGCCTTTGCAAACTTTGGATGTTCAGCAGTGAATGTGCAAAGTTTCACACATGTCATACAGAACTACCCGGAATAAACTTGTTAACAATATGTCTCAAATTTTCCCTTTTGCATTTCTTTTTTTTTGAAGAGTATACTATGATATACCCACATAATTTTAACTTCTTCATTACTTATACTTATTAGTTTGGTTTAACTGTATGATTTTAGTTAAAACATAAACAAAATAAATTCCAGACTACAGCCCAAAATCCTGTAAACTTACAGTGGCCTAGGTGGATCTGACGCTAGAAGTGTCCCATCGTTCTGAACTTGTCCATCATCATCTTCATCTTCATCAGAGTCTGAATAAACAACACTAGCTGTGGGACCCTGTTCGGGAGTGTTTCCATTAACACGGGTTGTCTGTTCACTAACACCAGGTATGGCTGATCCTTTTCCATTGGCTCTGCCCATTCCAGAAGGACTAACTCCACTACTACTACTACTGCTTCCAAGTGCTAATTCATTAAGTTGTGCTGCTAATATTTCTAAGTCCTGTAATTAGCCAAAACAGTTGGTGTTTATTTGTGTCAAGAAAAATTTAGATTTTGTAAGCAAGAGAAGTGACTTTATCCTAAAACTGGTTTTTAAAACATTTCACCAAACAACAAACTACTTTTTAGGATTAAAGAAAATTTTTAATTTTTCTATTCCTATCTTATGTTAATATTGGAATTCTCACACTTTAACTTCATTAATTTAATCTCTGGCTTTTCATTATCAGCAAATTCCAGATTACTTGGTAACAAGTAGTAGTTATAAGTTAATCCAACATGTAAAGTATATACCAAAACAACGGATCAAACATAAAGTAAAAATACAAAAATTTAAGTCAATCTATATTTCTATTTTAAGTTATTAACAAAACTTTCAATTACAAGGTCTCCTCCAATCCATAGACAAAACCAGTCAAAACTAAATCCTCATACATATGATGCCCATTTTACAATAAACACTTTTTTAATCAAAAGGAAAACTAAAATATCAAGTTTTAAAAGACATTTTGTCCTCAGTGTTCATGGTAAGTATATTTATTATCACCTAAGTGTAATTAATTAAAAACTTCTTACTTTTTTTAATACTAGATACTAACTACTAAGTGGATAAAAACATTAGTTAGAAATTAAAGTGCCTAGAAGTAAAAAATAAATAAAATTAATTACTCATTAGTTACTAATATCCTTACTCCAGTGACTACATATGCAACTAACCATGACTTAGATTATATTTCATTTATTATCTAAATTCATCCTACTTCTGGTCTACGAAGTGGTGGTTTAAACATAGCAGAGTTGCGTCCTTCTGGGGGTCTTGGAGGCTGTGCTGGGTGGTGATTTCTGGGAGGTGTTGCTGGTTTCCTCTCCTTTTCTCGTTTTTCTTCAACTGGAATGGGTGGTAATGGCTTACTTGGTGGTGGAGGGTCTGGAACAACTATTAGTAAGAGTAAAGAAAGATATCAACAGAAGTAACAGACAACATATATGGAAAGGATCTTAGTTTATGGTACTTAGAAGTGTTCAACGTTTCAATTTAAAACAATCATAGCATTTTTAGTCAAAAAATATATCTTTCAATATTGGGAATTAAAAATGTACCTTTTCTCTTACTTTTTAAAGAAGTCCACAAATTAAAAGTCTTAAAATCTGAAGAATATTTCCAAAAATCAATAAACTGTTATGTTACAATATACAATTAAATTAACTACAAATTTATCAAATGCATCTATTGGCAGAAAGAACTTTATAAATCTACAAAAACAAAGTTTAAATCTTTGTGGCTGATAACACCATGCTTCAAACACCAGTCTTTTGAAAATAATATTTTACTGAGTGTTGGTCTGTTTACATAACTTATTTGTAGTAGCAAGATTTGATGATCAAATCACATTATTCTGGAAAATTGGATATTATATAAATTATGATACATGAAATTTATTAGGGAATTCTCAGATATTTCTCTTCATTTTTTGCACATTCATTGGGTTTACTAATAATCTTGAGACCCTCAATACAAATAATGATTGATACCTAACATTTTCTGTAGTTGTACCAACAAAATTGTTAAAATTTATAATTAGAACATAGCTAGCTTTTGCCACAAGATTCAATTAACAGATTGCCACCAATAATTTTACGAAAAGGCAATTTTTTTTTTTTTTTTTTTTAGGAATTACCTATCAGTCTTTGAGGTGGTACTGGTGGTCTTCCTGGAGCTTCTTGTGGTCCCACAGGAGGAGGTGGAGGAGGGAAATTACTGGAACTTGGGTGGTCATTGGAAGTGAGTGTGTGGCCTTCTTGAAGTTGCTGAAAATTTCTCCTTAAGGTTGAATCATGTTGTACAGGATTAATTGAGCTGAAAGAAGAATATAATTACTGCAGACAAGACTGTGTGAAAAATCACTAATTTATTTCCCCTGAAGCATAACTGATACATTATATGACACTCATTTACAATGGCAAGAAACCCACTTGAATATTAATATTCAACAGTTAAGTAAAATGAAACAAAATCAAAAGAAAGGACTGCATTAAAAACACCAAATCCAAACTTCTAACTGATGACAATTTTTTTTAATAAACAAAAACAAGCCCAGACAAACATTACTATCATAACAAACAAAATCAGGGGAATTACTCATAACACAGAAAGGTAATAATAACAAGTGGGGATACACCACTTATCAGTCTCAACTTCCAATTGCAAGTCTCACATGAAGAAATACATAAATAAGAATACTCCAAATAATAAAATAACCAAAAGAAATAGAAATTAAGAGAGCAGATGAAGATGCTCAAGCCTACACGAATATCACCCTTCACTGCCAGCAGACAGCTGTGGGAAGGTAACAGCTTTCCAAAGCATAGAAGAGGTAAATAAAGAAAACCAAAAAAACAAACAAGATACTCACCACTTGGGGGTATATACATACATACATACATATAAAGTAGACAGCTGATATATGTATTAAACACTTTTATTTAATAACACAAACCAAGTAAGGAGGTTGAAATGTTGTTACTTGCTTGTGTTTTTAAATAAAGGTTTTTAATACCTATATCAACCATTTCTACCACACACACAATATTTTACCCTGTTTTACATTATTTAAAAAAAAGGAGAAAGCCAAAGTCCAATATATGGTTTTATTTGGAAAAGCTTGTTTTCGCATTGCTCACTCTAAGTCGACTGCCAGCTGGCACAGTGCCGAGCCTTGAATACAGGACCATAGTTCATGTATGGAACAGGCACAGCAGTGATAGTGCCAGAGCAAATAGATTTAGCTGTGGGAGTGTATTGAACACAGTTTCTTTGATCAAACTTTAACTAAGAAACAATATATATATATATATATATTAATATCAATATCTGGGTGTTTTCATCTTCATTAGGAAACTTTTATTCATACATCCTACCACACCAAAAAGACCTACTGATTATGGTTAGGAAAACAAATCAGTGAAATGTAGTGACATATTGAGATATAAAAGTGAAAACATCCTGAAGAATGAATGCTAAGACTTAAGTTAACAAATATACTGTTTCTGAAGTTAGTCCTAGTTAAAGTATGATCCAAGAAGTAAAATGAAAATTATACATCGCTTAGCAACACCATTTCTGAAACATAAGTAGTTTAATGTGGTCCATGAACATTAATAGATGTCAAAAATAAATAAACAAACATAAACAAATGTTAATACAGATACACGTTCATTTGAAATTAACCATTCGGTATTAAAAGCTTTCCAATCATACAACCTAGGCTCTCCTGTCGGTGGGGTATCTTCCTCTTCTCCTTCACTCCCACTATATCGGTAAACTTCTTGTGTCTCTCCTATATACATATTCAATATTATTTATTAGCAACGTATTAAATTTTCAACACAGGAATAACTGAAATTATTTATTCTAATTTCAATTTCTGTTGCTTATAAATGTCCGTGTAATATGGAATGAGCTTTATATGACCATAGCATAATATAAAACCATCATCAGACTTACATGTAAGTACAATAATATATACAAGTGACTTATAGACCAGAAATAGTAAACAACTATGAGGTAAAACATTTCAAGCACTGTATAATTAATATTTGATTACTTGAAGACCTATGCTGTACCTGTGCTTCATTATAATGTTGTACACAAAACAAGGAATAGATAATAACTAGGGAAAGACTTGTTACATCTAAGAGCAAAAGTAAAATTTACATGTTGGTACATGAATATGAAGAAGTGTTTTACAGATAAGCAATCAATTAAATAAAATAAAAGCATCATTACCATCACAACAAACAAAAACAGGGGAATTAATAATAACACAGGTAATAATAGCAAGTGTATATCATTTTGATCAAAAGCTTCACCTTTTTTGTATTTGTGGCATCTGTCAATGTGATCTTTCAGTTGGATCCGCACTTGTCGCTCTGTAGGTTGGTCCCTGATGAATGGATGTTTGAGAAGCTGGTCTGTGTATGGCCGATGTTGATAGTCCTTCACAAGAACTGTCTCAATAAAGCTGTGAAATTTTTTTGACCATTTCTTGGATTTCATGCGAGGAGGTGGATTACGAGGAATAAGAAATAATGCTCTCATTGGATGCATGTCACATAAAGCTATTGTAAAGAAGACAGTTTTATTGAGATTCTGGTGTCTTCCATTTTAAACTATAAGTAGAAAAACCACTGTGTAGTATAAAATATCCTTGTAAAATAGTATTCATACTGTTCATAAATAATCCAATTTTATCAATGAGTGTGTATTACAAAGAAGCAAAATAACAAAACTTTCTATTTGTACTGTTTCTACATATCTATCCAAGTGTTTTAATGCTGAAAATGAAAACAAAAGTTTCAGCTAGAAGTTTAAAATATTCTTAAGGTTCAAAGCTTTTACAAAATTTAATAAATGCTTTTATGCAAAAAGTATAAAATATTTACTTACGTGGTTGAGATTCAGCCATTTCTAGAGCAGTTATTCCCAAAGACCAAAGGTCACTCTGAATGA
Organism: Tachypleus tridentatus; assembly: GCF_004210375.1. NCBI lineage: Eukaryota > Metazoa > Arthropoda > Merostomata > Xiphosura > Limulidae > Tachypleus > Tachypleus tridentatus. The sequence goes on from NC_134825.1 coordinate 61,662,565, forward strand.
CATTAATAGTAACAATTTTAATGACTAAATAGAAAAAATAACAATTTTGCTCAAAACCATTGATTAAAAATATTTTTCATTATGTTTATGATTAACATGAATTAAATTCTAACTTCATAATTCATTATAAGATCACTTATAAAAACAGAATTATTAGTAAATGGTTTGTCTGTACATGTTTTCTAGCGATACATATGATAATTTAATTAAAAAGTAAAGCTGTAATTATTAACATAACAGTATTATGGTTGCACAAACTGGTGTTTTTTTATTTTTAAATAAAATCCAAAATTAGGTGACACTCACTCTGTTGTCGTAAGTAGCATCAGGATTTTCATCGCAAGCAATGACTTCTGGTGCCATCCTATTAAACAAGAAACAAACCATATTATTCACGAGTCAGTATATTAGTCTAGTTAAATGACAGAAGGATCTCACATATACACACACACACATTTTTACGTTTCCAAAAGTAAAAAAAAAAAAAAGGTCACAATACCCTTATGTTTGATATTCTTATTCAGAAAAATTAAACATTCTACCATATAAATTAAATTCCAAGATCAAATTTCTCTAAATTTGTAGATTTAAGCAACAGAACGCAACCAGACAGAGTAATAATATGAACACAGGTCTTCACTTTAAAGCTGCTTGGTTACATCACATTATTAGTATTCAATATAGAGATACAATTAACCATAACAAAGCATCACAACACAATCTAGAGATGCAGTGAGCCAAGACCTTTAATATCGCTTTGAAGTGAGGGCGTGGGTCAAGGTAGAGAAATCTACCTTGATTCAAAAAACTTACAAACAACAGGTAATATTATTCACATACAAAGTGAAATCATCAATAAGACAAAACTAAACTGAATTATACTAAAATATTAAATGTAGTTAAAAATTCATTTTTCATTAAGAAAAGAACCTGTGAAGAAATATACATCTAAGGCAAAAATAATTTTAGAAACACTGCATCATTATTATGTTTATCATAAAGTGGAATTTTTTTTTAAAGCAAATTCTTAAAATCAAACACCTCAATGACAAAGTATAAAACATTATATAAAATAAATGAGTTACCAGTATGGTGTGCCAATGAATGTATTTCTCCTTCCAATTGTTCTGTCAAGTTGGGCACTTACTCCAAAATCAACTGAAAAATTCAAAATTGAAATTCTTGAATCCCACCTATTATGTGGAAAATGTAAATATGCCATTTTTTGCTATAACTCTTGCCTGAAAATAATAAAATTGTTCACTGAAACTCCAGTTTTTCTAATCCATGAAAATTAATAAGAAAAATTTAATAGCATGTATAAAAACTGAGATATCAATTATTGTAACAAATGATATCATCATTCAAGAAAAATGTTAATGTAAAATGCAACAAACAACAGTATGAAAATATAGTAAACAAATAAAATATGAGGTTCTCATGGTGAGTAACTTTTAGAATCTGGAAGAAAAATTTACACTGGAAAATTTTAAACTAAAAAATACTTTGATTTATTAATATATACATAATTATATATTTATTAATTCTCACCTAGTTTTACTTCTGCATTATCTGTAAGAAGAACATTTTGACCTTTTATGTCTCTGTGAATTATCTTGTTTGCATGTAGATGACTAAGCCCCTAAAATTTGAAAAAAATATGAATTTCTATTTGGTTTCATGGACATAGTAACTAGTAAGCTCTATTTTCACACTATAAAATGTTTTAATCAAAGAAAATAATGTTTCAGATGTGGCAAAGTACTTTTTGATGTAGATTTATTCAAAATTAAAAAAAAAAAAAGAGTAATATGTTAAATATACAAACAATTACAATAAAGTTTTTCAAATGCTGAGTGTGTTTTTTTTATTCTAAGCAGTGCTAACTTTAAAACAAAAATCTAGTAAATACAAGAGTGCAAGAAACACTTACCCTAAGAATCTCTCTGCAAACATAGGCTATCCACTCTTCTTTTAAAGACTGCCCTTTGGTTGCTTAAGAGAACAGATTGGCAGAATACTTAAGTTACTTCAAAAAGTGAAACATTGGAAACATAAATCTGTACTTCATAAAACACATAATCTGCTCAAATTGCACAACAATTATCAATAAAAACAGTGTTAAAATAACACAATAAACCAAAAATAGCTGTTTGCTTTTGGTTTATAACTTTATTTCAACAGAGCATTAAAATAAATTATTTGATGACAAATTATTTTGCACAAATGAATTAGAGATTGTTTTAAACATTTAAAATAATAGAAGTCAATAATATATTAGATTGGAGTTTTGTTTCAAAAACGGTTTAAAGTATATTATAAATTCTGTATACATTTTTTTGTTTTTCTACTTGTATATAAACTGAAATTTACTACAAGGAAAAACTACTATTTTCTCAGTATAAAAATGACACATTCAAGGACTTTTGCACACAACAGTACGAAATGTTGGGAAACATTACTACAAGGGCATCTATGCATTATACTTTAGAATGTCAGAAAAACTGACATACTTACACTTTACAAGGTCTGTTACAGAACCTGCCCCACAATATTCCATTACCAACTAACAAAAGAAAGAGTTTAACCAAGTTAATTCATCTGTGAAAAACACAGTACATAGCAATGGTACCAAATTATTTTCCTTTAACAATAATTATTAATTCAGACATTTATTCAAAATAAAAAAGGATTAACTTTGAAAAATGATTGGAAATTATTTTACACCTTAAATGAAAAAATGCAACAAAAGTTAAGAATTTTTACTTGACTTACATAAAACATGCTAGTATATTCTATGAGTGGTCAACCATCTGAACAAAGATAACATTACAGTCTATAATATTATTAGATTAAAAAAATTATTATTATTTGGAAAAATAACTTCTCTAGGAATTATATTTAATTACTTAACATGAAGTGTTAGTCAAAATAAAAACACATAAAAAAGGTGACTTGTGTGACAACAGTAATAAGTATTTTTGGTATTAAAAAATCATATTATAAATGTCTTTTAACTTAAGTTGCATATAATGATACTTTTTAAATGTCTTAAAATGTTTACTAATAATTTAAACTGCACTAAATATGGTGTTCAAAGTTAGCATATGATTAGCTGGATTACAATGATACACACACACACACACATATATATATATATTACTTTATGTCAGTTGCTGCAGTGAAATATTTTTCTTCTCATGATTTATCTGAAAATTCTGTTCTGTGTATCTGTTATTATTTCATTGCAATAGAATGGTTTTGAGTTGAAGATAATATTAAAGAAAACAGCTTCTGCTAATTTCATAGAAAAGCATTTTTTTGAAATGCATTCTTAGAAGTTCTCTAGGACACAATTAATAAAGCTGTAAATCATTAATGAAATGTTATTCACTTACATTGTATATTTGCAAGCTGAACTGAACAAGAAGTAGTAAAAAAAAACTTGTTGTTAAGATTTTATTCAGTACAACAAAAGTGTCTTTAGCCTAAAATTCTAACATGAATACCAGCAAAAACAAAACATACCCACAGTTTGTCATCTTTTCCTGGTGGACTCTTTTGAATAAAAGCGCCATAATATGTTGCAATATTTCTGTGGTGAGAATACTAAAATAGGAAGAAAATCAAGATTCATTTATGAAATTATATTTATATTAAGAATAATACAAAAAAGTAAAACCAATGTAAATTATATATTCATATCATATACCTTTATCAAGTGTTCAGAAGATGTCCTGTAACTTTATACAAAATAAAAAACGTATTTCAAGTACTTTATTACTTCTCCTAAAAATAGGATATATAAATAAAAACTCAAGCAGATTACATGTGCTTTTCAACAGAAAGGGGACACTAAATGTACTTCTCTTTTATGTGCACCTTACTTATAAATATGCTATTTTTGCATTTCTGTACAGAAAAATCTAACAAGAAATTAAAGTGTGGAGAATAAAATATTTTACGAGTACAGTTAGGCAAGTTGATCAATTACTAATCTGCAGCTACCACATTAATTAGCATTTTGTAAACTAACTGGTTAATCAGAATTACTGATTTATTGGTTAGTATTATAAAAATAATAAACTAATCAAAATTAGTGATTCCAATTATTACAGTTTTGATTTTTTTCTAACAACTGCATGATTAATCAAAATCACTGTTAGTTTGTCATGAAAATAATCAACAAATCATAACTGTGATTCCTGATTATTTACTGTTTTTGATTATAACAACAATTCAAGTAATCAAAATATTAACATTATGTTTGTTGTTAAGTACAAAGCAACGTAGTGGGGAAGTCTCAGGTTCATTCCCATAGCCACTAAACTAGCTCATTCTGTCTTTATTAGTTCAAAACTACTATTTAGAGCTCTCTGACAACTTAATGTAAAATAAAGTGTAAATCTATTTATTCTTTTATGCTGTGTTATACTTTTAATTTATAAATATGCCAGGGTATTCTTCAATATTGTATAAGCAAGCATGGATTTAGGGAAAGGATCAAGGGTTTCTGGATTCTGCGTACATTTCTTTCCAGAAACAACTGAATTTTTTTTATGTTAACTGGCACAGATCTAGTGGGGAGAAGGTGTCTTAGAAGTCCAGGCTTCCTTTCATTATTTTCAGAAGTTAATAACTGTAATCTTTATTACTTTATAAGCAAGTACAGATCTAAAGGGGTGGTTTGGAGAGCCAAACTCCTCCACCCATTTTTTCAAAAATCAATAACAATTATTTAATGTTATATAAGCAGGTGCAGGTCTAGGTATGTGAATTTAGGGAAAGAGTCTAAGAGAACTTTTAAAAACGTTTTAAAACTGGCATCCTGTTTATGAATGCTATATTTCTTTCTAAATCACAACTATTTATTTTAAGAAGTTTAAGATTTGAAATGCTTGTGTTTAACTTTTTATTTTCATATCGCTCACATTACTACACATCACTGAATTACAACTTGACGAGACTATTCAAACAGGGTGGCTGGATTTTAGAATGAGCTACCTTCAATGGTGGTGGAAGCAGAAAATTTAATTGAGTTTAAGAAATGACTGGATGAATACATGAGTAGTAAAGGATTGTTATAGCTGTAAACAGAAAGAAACATCCCTAATAGGCTAATAACCTCCTTTTTGTCCCTTTAAAATGTTTATGAACTTATGGATGTGTGTGTGTGTGTGTGTGTGTGTGTGTGTATAACAAAAATTTACCTACAATAATTTTTTGTACAAGAAAAAAACAAACAGAAATTAAGATAATGGTTATATGAAAATGTTTTCATATAAAAATAAACTAATTTTTTCTAATAAGTTCAACATTATTGTAAAATATTGTAATGAATAATAACGATTATTAATTAAATATGGCTGAGGTTTACTGTCATCATCACTGTCCTACCTTTTTCAGAACATTTATTTCAAGTTTGATTTCTTCCTCTTCATCCTGAAAAAAAAAAGTGTTGACCATGAAATAGCTTCATAAAAAGTATCACAGAGTTATAATAACACCTAAAATGCTTACTTGTAGTTGAAGAGGGAGTTTAGGTTTCAGTCACTTCACTATAAAGTACTTCTTTTTATCTTTATCTACCAAGTGTGCAAGACCTACATATGACTGCACAAAGAAAAACAAAACCACAATAACTCATACTTGTGAACTTTCCTTAATCTTATAAAGGGAGTAATAAACAGTGAAAATAATGTTGAGTTAGGATGTACCAGATTGAGGTGTTAAAGACTGTCAAGGAAACTAAGTGTTGATGCATCATCTTTCTTGTACTTAGTGGTGAGAATGGTAGGACTAAGGGACACAAATATAAATTTTGGCATATTAGAAGTTATCTTCAGCTGAGGTAGTTTTACTTTTCTAACAGCGTGGTTGGTCTATGGAATGGATTGCCTTCAGATATTGTGTAGGTAGTACTTTCAAATGAGTTTAAGAGAAAGCTTGATAACTATATTTATAAGGACTGGGGCTTTGAAGTTTATATAATAGTTTTAGTTCAGAGGATGGGACAGCCAAGATGGACCAATAGGTTTCTTGTTATCCCTAAACTTTGTTATATGCTATTTCATATATAAATAGTACACCTGCTTTACTGATTTGTAAATAGATAAATCCTTTGTTAACAATTATTGACAAAAACGTTGTTTACTTATTCTTTTTTTATGTTTCATTCCACTTTCTTCTTTGGACAAAATGAATTTAATATAGGTGTCTCTCAAAAGGTACAAACCAGTTAACTCATTATATTTTCTCAAGTGGAAAGGACAGAAGTGATTACTTGCATTTAAAATAAATGTGAAATCCTAGCTATCATTCAATTTATCACTTGTCACTGAGATATACTGATTTGGAGAAATTCCTCCCTTCATTATTAAGTCTGGACAAGGGCAAATCAAACATAATAGAAATAGGCTTCAGAAATTGTTTAAATTCATTTTTATATTTTGAGGTTAGACAAAATAAGTTATGTAATTGTCTTTGGTCAGTTGTCATTTTTTTGTAATTAAAAATGGAAATAAGTGGTTAACTTTATTAATCAAATGTAACATTGCTACATTACACACTGACTATGTCAGTGAAGATTTAAAAAAATTTATACGAACAACTTTAGCTAGTTTTATTTGTTTCTTTATTGAATTTTGCAAACAAGCTACTGTAGTTTATTTGCAATATTCCCTAATTTTGAAGTGAAAGGATAGAAGAATTATATTTGCACAATGGACTATCTGTGTTGTGCCTGCCACTGGTACTTAAACCTGTTTTTAGATTTATAAGTCTTCATCTTTGCCACTTGGGGCAAAAACAAACAGAAGGCAACTAGTCTACACCACCCATGCTAACTCATTGACTATCCTTACCAACAAATTTAACCGTCATATTCTAATTTTCTAGTGTTCTCCCCATACTGTAAGATAAGCACCATATTACGCGAACTATGAAAATAAAACAGTATAAAATAAATGCTTGTTTTTCGTTTTCATCAGATTGCTTTTTTATATAATAATATTCCCACAGGTACCACAATTCAGGTATTCGTCGTTTGAGAATATGTATTTTCAAGTTCATGAACAACTAGGATAATCTATTACAGCTTTTATAATTTACAGCAAGTTGTAAGAAAATATAATTATTCAGTAAGCAAACTAAAAACGAAACTATTAATTGTCATATCTTTACAGTGAGAATTTATATATGTTTTCTTGTTTATTTTTAGTATTTAAAACTTATTAGACTGACACAGGAGCCAACAACTAAGATCCAAATAACGTCATTGCCGACATTTGTAGGTGAACTGTGTTCTCGACTTTCCAAGGTGACGGTAGAAAAAAATGTACTCCTTTACATTGATGTTTTTTACGTGATGGTTCTAAGAAAGCAAATGGTAGGGCTAGAATCTTTAATATCCGCTCAATTGCGACTAAAACTAGTTTCTGGTAGGTAGAGTCATTTTTAACAAATAAAATACTTTCCTTTTCGTCTTAATAAACATGGTGGAAGCTTTATACTAAATCTCCTTTTATTATGGGTACCGAAACAAAATTCGCAACTTGTTGAATCTATGATGAATCAGTAGTTAAACCTATTTTTGAATATGATTTCATTGAAACCGAAAATAAATTCAAAATATTCAGTCACGTTCAATACTGATAAAAACAAAATATTCAGTGTGTCTGAATTTCATTATTATCAGGAACTTAATTGGGAGCATTTTTGAGATAAAATATTTTATTACGTTCTGCAATTACAGGTGAGTGAGGTTCACGTGACTTTTTAGTGTACGATACATAACTGGTCTCTTATCGTTATTCTTCGCGCAAAGCTACTCGGCGAATAAATGTTCTAGATGACATAATTTTGAAATTAGAGACTAAACAGAAGGCAACAAATCATTACCCCCAGCCTTCTTTTGAGCTACTTTAATCAAATACGTCATTTCACAGCAACTTCTATAAAGCGTTCAAGATCCCAAACTTCTCATTTCATTTTATTTGTTTTGCTATAACTGATGCTAGTATTCTAATTTATTTCGGACGAATCTCCGATTTATTATATTATGTACGTTACATACTATGATTTCAAACAGAAGGAAATTTGAATTTGAATTAGTAGTTAATTAAATGTTAAAATGAATAAAATTTATAGTTGCTAACAAGATTGATGCACAATTTTAGTTCTTAATACAAATACTTTTTAATATATAAAAACAAACAATACAACTTATAATAACGGCTATTATAAATAATTATTTACATACAACAATTGTACAAACACACAAACAATATTCAGTCTTATATCTGAACTGAAACTGAATATTCTATCAACAGTCCAGGTCCACGAGACGCAAATTACTTTTGTTGATACACAGATACACTTCACTTGACGGAATTGCTAGCTAACACTATTCTTCAGATGCAAGTTTTCTGTTGAAGTTATGCGATGGCTTGGTAACGTCCGAAGTTAATTCTTTGAAGTTGAACGATTCGTGATGTTCGAAATCTATAAAATGTTCCTAGTCAAATATCTGAAGTTTTCCCAGTAATAAACGTTAATCACAAGTATAGCTTCCGATGCTTATAGTATACTGACTATACTTAGCCATGCGATGGCTAGCCTTTAAACTCATCAGGCGAGTTTCTCGAAAGTTCAACAATATTCGAAAGTACGATAATATTTTCGTCCAACATATTGTTGATTTTCATTCTCGAGAATCTTCTACAAATTCGAGAAAAGGCGTGACATGCGCAATAGATATTTAACATGATATATTAATGCATTAAACTGAAACAAAGTATATATCGAATTAAATGCATAAGCGTAAATCCGTTACACCATCCCTTTGATATATATATATATATATACACACACACACACACACACACACACACACACACACACACACCCATATACATTGATAAGAATACATTAAATACAATAAACTGTCAAAGAATTATACAATTTCAAAAATCATGACAGTACATAACTGTCAAAACAAATAACCTTATAATAATAAAATTACATTGCACGTGAAAGTGCATCAGCACTTATCTTCAAATCATACTCTTTGGTGTTAAACTCCAATTTACGAGCATTCTGTTTTTGCCCTTCATTTGGTTTAAAAACGTTAATGGGTTGTGATCAGTGTAAATGACGATAGGTAGTTGAGATGCAGATATACATACACACTAAAATGTTCTAAAGCTAACAATAAATCCAATGCTTCTTTTTCCACAGTTGAATAGTTCTTTTGGTTTGAGTTATTTTTTAGAAAAATAAAATACAGGGTATTTAATACCTCTGTCATCTTATTGCAACAGAATGGCACCAGCACCACAATCGTTGGCATCAACAGTTAATGCGAAAGACTTGTCAAAGTCAGGTGCCATCAACACAGGGTAAGTGCACAATGAAAATTTAACATTTTCAAAAGTAGGTTGGCATGTTTTAGACCATATGAACTTTTGATTGTTTGTTTTGTTTTTGAATTTCGCGCAAAGCTACATGAGGGCTAACTGCGCTAGCCCTCCCAAATTTAGCAGTGTAAGACTAGAGTGAAGACAGCTAGTTATCATCACCCACCACCGACTCTTGGGTTACTCTTTTACCAACGAATAGTGGGATTGACCGTCACATATAACGTCCCCGCTGAAAGGACGAGCATGTTTGGTGTGACAGGGATTCGAACCCGCGATCTTTGGATTACGAGTTGAGTGCATTAACCACCTGGCCATGCCAGGCCGTGTGAACTTTTGATTTTTCTTCAATAGGTTTATTAATGGAATAGTGATGTCAGTAAATTTGTTTACAAAACTTTCTATAATAATCAGCCATTACCAAAAATCCCAAACTTTTCTTGGTTATATGGGTTAGATAATTCATAGTGCATCAAACTTTGGCTTGAATTGAAGAAATATGATCATGACCTACAACATGACCTAAGTAAACAGCTTTGGCTTTACAAAAGTAACTTTTTGCCAAATTTATAGTGATATTAGCTTAATTAAACCTCTCAAAAACATTACATAATACACATAGTGTTCTTCCACTGTGTTACTGTAAATTACAATATCATCAACATAAATTCCAACATCTGACAGATTGTTTAGACACCGATTCATCATTTGCTGAAAAGTTGCTTGAGAAATGTTCACACAAAACGGGCTCCCAGAGGAGTCTGAAGACTCACATCGCTAGAAACCACGTTTTGATACCCGTGGCGAGCAGAACACAGAGAGCCAATTTGTAGCTTTATGCTTAATTCCAAATAATCAATCAACCCAAACGGCTTTACCTGTACTGTATAATCCATCAGGATTAACAAAAACAATTTCTTTTGCCCTGTCAGTTAGAGAAACAGCTCAGTATCCCTTCAGTAAGTCACATTTTGTGATACATCTGACTATTCCAATTTTATCAATACGAGGTCTGTTCAAAAAATACGCGGACTGTTTGAATTACGCGGCTCCAGTTGGTTCCAGGAGAATCCGCTTGGTGTCGCTAGGTTCGCACAGATCAGCTGATTACGACGCCATTTCCCTATTGCAGATATCTTCATTTGTGTATTAGCTACGCGGTTTTAAGTGAAATGCGATTTTTTCGTTTGGTGGATTTCAGAATGAATGACCTGAAGGAGCAACGACTTGCTGTGAAATTTTGTGTTAAACTTGGAAAATCTGTGACTGAAACTTTTGCTATGCTTAACACGGCTTACGGTGATGTTGCTATGAAGCGTACGGCATGTTTCAAGTGGCATGAACGTTTTAAGGATGGTCGACAGTCCATTGAAGATGATGAGCGTCCTAGACGTCCTTCCACGTCAACTGACGACCCACACGTCGACAAAATCAACACCCTGGTGCGGGCAAATCGACGTCTGACTGTCAGGAGCTTGCTGAAGAGTGTGGGATATCAGTTGGATCTTGTTACGAGATTTTGACCGAAAAATTGAAGATGCACCGCGTTGCTGCGAAATTTGTGCCTCAGAACTCGTGAGTTTTTTGGCCACACACTCGATCACTGTTCTTCCCCACCTCCCTACTTATCTGACCTTGCTCCTTACGATTTATTCTTGTTCCTCCAATTTCAAAAGACCCTTGAAAGGAAGAAGATTTGAGACGATTCCCGAGATTAAGGCAAATGCGACGAAGGAGCTGGAGAACCTTACAAAAGAAGCGTACCAGGACTGTTTCAACAAGTGGAAACACCGTTGGGATAAGTGTGTGCGTTGGGGAGGAGAGTACTTTGAAGGGGTCCCAGACCTGCAACTTCTAAATAAAGTACATTTTATTTTATGACGTCAGTCCGCGTATTTTTTGAATAGCCCTCGTACAATCCCCAGTTCTTGGAATGGGATAGGAATCTGTCTTTGTCAAAGCATTCACTTTGTGAAAGTCTGTACATAATCTAACGAAACCATCAGTTAGGAACCAGTACATAAAGGTGATATCCAATCACTTCTTCTGGATTTTCAGCATATTAGATATTTCTTTGTGCATTTTATCAGCTTTGATTGGATTCACATATAGGGATGTTGTCTAACAGGAAAAGCATCATCTATATCTACATGATGAAAGACAATGTTGGTTTGACAAGGAACATCAGGAAATATAATTTCATATTCAGTCAATAAACCAGCAAGTTGATATTTCTCTTTATGATGCAAGTGATCGAGTTTTGAATCAAGACTGGCCAAAATCTCAAAATTACTCAGTTTGATACTGCATTCATCTCCAATATTTTCAAACTTATGGGTGTCTGAGTCAAAGAGGTTGTCATGAGTATCAACAAAATATTCAATGGCTAAAATATTTTAAGATGCATCTCTGATGTGATAGGGTTTCAACACATTAATATGGTCTTTCGACGTTTAGATGCTTTTACAACACAGTCTATTTCACTGACTTTCCAAACAACCTCATAGGAACCATGGTACCTCGTCTTGAGTGGATGTCCCATAGCAGGTAAGAATACTAAGACTATGACACCAAGACTGAATTACGATGCGATGGTTTTCGTAAAAATACTAACATCCGAAGTTAATTCTCTGAAGTTTAATAGTTCTGGTGCGCAATGTTCGAAATTTGTAAACGTTCCTGATCCAGAGTTTTCCTATTAATAATCGTTAATCACAAATATAGCTTCCGATGCTTATAGTATACTAACTATAGCTGATCACCAACATTCTATTACTGTTTTTCGGCGCCTTGCAATGGTTAGTTTTTACACTCATTTGGCAAAATTCTCGAAATTTCAATATTTGAATGTATGCTAGTGTTTTTGTAAAATGTATATTGTTTATTCTTATTCTATAGAATATTTACAAATTTAGAGAACAGGCGAGACTTGCGTAATGCAGAAATGCCAACTATTTCAAATGATTGAGCGTAATGATTGTAAACAGAGCCTGTACAGATATCATACAACCACTGGATACAGTTTTGAATCATCTATGTCTGTAGATCCATCTGTGGCTAAACTGTAAACACTGTTCGTAAGTATGCTTGAAATCATTTTGTCATCTTCACAAACCAATATTTGTCCAATGGCTGTAGTTTTGGTTCTATCATGGCCATATTTTTTCGCTATATCAGAGTCTGGAAACATTTTTTTGAATAGATGTCCTGCATGATCGGCTACAGCTGGGGTCAAATTATGAGCAATGACGCATTGCGTGAACATCACTTCTACATTTATAGTTTCATATTCTCAATTCATACTCATAAATGTTGTTATCTGCATCGTTTTTTGTCTTTGCCTCAGCCTTTTGTTGGTGAGATGCCGATTTTGTATATCTGGAATAATCGTTTATCCCGCCATGCGCCACAGAAAAATCGATGTGACAAACTGTACAAAACGCATGACTGTCACGGACTTTTAATGCAATGACCGGATATTTTGCACTATACTCTTTCCTAATTTTTTGATTCACAGTTTTAGTCCTTTTAGATTTGCCAGAAACAAGACAGTATGGTGAACGAGGCATTTGTTTTTCCCAACTTGTGAACGATTGCATTGGTGTTTCTATGCCGCTTAGAAAACGAGAAATACCCATCTTCGCGAGCGCTGATTGGCTGACAAGCACTGATGACGTAACTATGAATTCCCCACGTACCCAGTATGGAGAAGCACCGCACTCAAACTATTGGAAGACGTCGGAGATAAATATTTTTTTATTATTTCAAGCATAAACATAATTATCGCAAGTAGCCATTTGGACTATATCTTTTATTTATTATCAAAACTTATCTGTATCTCACTAGATATTTTCTGTTCTCCCCTTTCAAGCCCTGGGGGAACAATTCATCATTTTATTGTATAGGCCCATATAATATATAATAATTTGGGAGTTGGAACAAGTCGTAATATTTCTCTGTATGAGCGTATAGTCGTAATGTATACACCAAAATCGTAATGATTACGCTCAAATCGTAATGGTTGGCATCTCTGGTAACGCACATCCAATAATGTGCATGAAACTGAAACAAACGTAGGTATTAAAAAACGTATAACGTTAAATCCGTTACACAATATAAAATGGTAATGATCTTTCTAAAGGGAATTCCACTGGAAAAACACAAGTCACCATGGGCTTGGGTACATGTGAGAGACTAATTTCAACGGGTTTAATTAGCATTGCAGTAACACATGAATAAATAATATATACTTTCATGACGACGAAAAGCCTAAAAACATCTATCTGATTCCATAACTGCATTCAATCCAGTACTAAGTTTGTTGGAAAACTTGAATTAAAAAAAAAATCGATAAATTACGCTAGTCTATGTGAAAATTAGTTTGGAATAAATAAACAATCTTAATATATGATGGTACTTCTGATTTCAATATGATGCCCCCCTTTCTAGTGGCACAACGGCATGTCTGTGGACTTGCAACGCTAGAAACCGAGTTTCGACACCCGTGGTTGGTAGAGCACATATAGCCCATTGTGTAGCTTTGTGCTTAATTCCAAACAAACGAAACAAAATTCAATATGTAGTAATACGATGTGCTACTTTCTATTAAATTTTATCCATGTTATTTTGTTTATTTCTATATTTGCCCCCTAGTGGCATGTCTGCGGATTCATACTACTATAAACCAGGTTTCGATACCAGTGGTAGACAGAGCACAGACAGCCCTTTGTGTGACTTTGTGGTTAACCCTTAAACAGCGGGAATGTTGTAGATAGCAACATCAATTGATGATGGCCGTCGTTTCAGGGTTAATAACAAAACATTTTTGTATTTTCTGTAGCACAGCCGTTAACAGAAGCAATAATAACGTCATCACATCAGCTTAAGTATTTTCAAAATAACTCATTTTATAAATGTATATCAATTCTTAAAAATAAATTCAATATCAATTTTTATAAATAACACCATCGGTTTGGACCACAAAACGTAGTTTGCAAACCTGTGCATTACGAGTTAAAACTTATTATCTGTTGTAATTTCTTCGAAAGTAAATATAACGAGTAATTGTTTCGGATTCTTTTTTATATTTGTATGATCCTTTACTGGCTTATCAGGCAGGCGGTAGCTGGGATTGCTGGGAGTGTTAATCGAGGAACGCTTTATTTGAACTTATTTAGAGTAAAAGGTAAGTATTATATGATTAATCAGCTAGACGATTAATGAAAGCTTTTATGCAGATGTTATTTTTTGCAGAATTTCGCACGTTCATATGAACTTTTCGTATTCTTCAAAACATGGGGCGATTAGAAATAAAACAGTTTTGAAAACTATTGAAGAACGCATGGACATACTACAACGCGTTTCAAAAATTGTCGCAGAAGGTATTAAATACAATTTCCGTCTCACTCGGCTCAACCAGCTTGCAAAACTTATCACCGAATGAAGCGAGTAGAAGCATCATATTTTCTTGTGTGTGTTTACTGATTCTCGCAAGCTCTCCTCTAATGAAAATCTTCAGATCTCTAAGGCTATTCTGATATGCATCCCTCTGAATGTAATGTGTGCGGATATCGCCGTTCTTTCTTGCGTAAACGAACGAGTTATGATCGTCTTCAGAGATCGTATTCGTTAACAGCCTACAAGATGGTACATTTGTTAGAATATAAAGAACTCATTCCCTCGATCCTCTGGGTGTGGAATAACGTGCTCTTTCAGCATTTTTATCATAATGGACGTCGTTTACTGAGACAGTTTGGGTACAGCACATTCAATCAACAATTTCAAAGAAATAAAGACAGGTAATAAAAGTGCTGGTGAAGCTGAACCACACAGTAACATGAGGATCATTAATAAACTTCTGTAAACTGCACGTAGATTCTTGTGGGCGTAAATAATATTTCTTGAGTCCGCATATACATTGAAATGAAAATGAGTTCAGTCTACCCAAATGATGTTTTCTAGCCACATTTCATACATTGATCTAGCCAACAGATACTGTGTAAAGTCCCAAAGGTGGATTACCATCCTTAACGGTACACAATCTTTGAGCTTCTAATTTTTATTATTATTATTATTTCACAAATCAAATTCTTGAGGAGAAACCTTTCCATTTGTCATCTAAAAAGAAAACTTCTTAGATTGTTCTTGGATATTCTGAGCGACATCCGCTACTGTTCTCACAAACAAAGATGGCTGTCCAGAACCAGGAACATTTTTTTTTTAAGAATTCCAGTTTCTTTGCACCAACATATGTTTTCTTTTAACATTCTTATGGCATTCGTAGGGAAATAAGAGTGCCTTTATTTTTCGCATTGCCTTTTGACCAAAGTAAAAACAGTAGTTAATTCAACAGAAAAATTGAACGCAGTCTCGCATTTTGAATTCATTGGTTTCGTTTTGAAAGTATACTAAACAAGATAATAAAGTAACAGATACAGAACGGAACATAAATATGAATAAAATTCACTAATCATTACAAACGTCCAGACATTTTTTATTTGTCGAATCTTTTCCTGGCTTATCAGGCAGACGATAGCACTGCCTACGTGTGGATGGTTGGAACTGTTTATCGAAATGGCGTTCGATATATAATACTATATACTGTTTCCTTTTATAACAGTATCTATGTTATGACTGAGTCACAAGTCCTGAGAATATCTGTCAATACCACACAAAAAAAAAGTTTGAATTTCTTGTTCTCTCTGTTGCAATGGTGTCAACCAAATTAATCGAGGTGAAATAGTTTCAAATAAAGTATCCGCTTTTATGATTAATAACTAGCAGTAGTTAAAAACACACACACAAAATTCTAATTTTAAAAACTGATTGATTACCCCCAAATGTTAGTTTTCTTACAGACATCTGGTGTTCATCAAAAAGTACAGAATAAAACAATTACCAGCAACTAATAGATAAACAATAAATATTATAAGTGAAACACCTCATTGTATTTAGAAATTGGTTACAAATACAGCTTTCTCGCATCTATTACAACATTGCATTCAAAAGAAGAAAAACTTTTCAAATAAGGGAATAAATGTAGGTAGAGATAATACCAATCTTTCAAAACAATACAAAGAAGATAGTAGGGATGCAATTTTCATAATTATGTAGCGCTAATGCAAATGCCATCCCTTATGTCTTGTTTGTATTGTTTCTGAAGGCTTGATATTAGCCATCCGTACATTTACTATCTTTGGGGATTTTTTTTTTCTTTACAGGGACATCAAAAGTTTCGTAGTGTAGTTCAAATTAATTAATAAACATAATAATAAAGCAAGTAAGTAAAAAGATCGTTAGTTAGCTTTGGACTAGCTTTACAACTCATCGAGATATTCAACAATCAAAAGGTTTAATGTAACTACTGCTTTTCTAGCATTAAAAAAAAATCCTGGCATGAATAATACGTGATTCAACCCTTTTATTTTCATGTGTGAACCAGAACCTGCACTTCCCCTGCTTCATACGTTGCTATCAGTAAAAATGCGATGAGTCACTTTAAGTGAAGTGTTGCTTCAGCAATGGAGTTTTGTATGAACCATCATGAACAGTTTTGAAACGCACAGAAAGATTACACTTTGATCCGACAGAGAAGAAAAATGTACGTTATTATTATTAACGTGTTGTGGAACACAACGTTCAGTATCTCAAAACTTTTCATAAATTTGGAATTGGATTTTATGACAATTAATTTAAAGAAACTGAAAAAAGTTATGAGAGCAATTTTTTTCAGATGAAAATACTGTTTTCGGTGTATGTTTATGATTTAGTAACATACATTATTTTACATTTAGAAATGATTTGTTTTTGTATTTTTCCTTGAAACATTGTAACAACTGATATTTTTCTTCTGATGCCAAATCCAAACCACACCCACATTATAATTTAACCAAGTATTATTTCAGGTAATTTCAAAAGATATTTGTTTGTTTGTTTTGGAATTTCGCACAAAGCTACTCGATGGCTATCTGTGCTAGCCGTCCCTAATTTAGCAGTGTAAGACTAGAGGGAAGGCAGCTAGTCATCACCACCCACCACCATTGACCGTCATATTATAACGCCCCCCACGGCTGAAAGGGCGAGTACGTTTGAAGTGACGGGGATTCGAACCCACGACCCTCAGATTACGAGTAAAACGCCTTAACCCACCTGGTCATATATTGGCATGTGAAAGCAAAATATACGACGATTTTGAAAAACATGAAAACATTGGAACACAATTTATTACATCTGTTACCGATAATTCAGCATTGGCTGACGGTTCAGTTACACAACACTTCTAGTTCATATTTTTATATTTTACATACATAAAAGTTCATATTTTCGAATTTGAATATTGTAAACGTTCATATGTATAGTAAACGTCTTAGTTTTTTACTTTTCCCTTTCTGTGAAAGAAAACTATAATAGTTTGCCGATATTTTTTTTATACTGAAATATCCTTGTGTATAATTGCATAATATCCATTTCGGTCATACTCGGATGCTCGGGTTGACCGTGGCTTTATTAACATGCACGGACTTCGCATTTGAAGATTCGTGGTTCGTAAACCGCTGCCACAAAAAATCTTTATGGGCCATAGGTACGTTGTAAAGATGACAGTCAAATCTCACTTTTAAATCAGACAAGAGCAGTCAAGAAATGATGATAGGTACTGTTGACTAGCTGCATTCCTTGTAGTCTCAGCTAAAACTTAGGAACAGCTATGCACAGATAGCCCATGTATAACTTTTCGCGACTTTCTAAAATAAAGAAATGGACACAGTGACCTTCCAGGTACATTTAACGGCATAAAGTTTAATCACCTGCTAAAAAGGGCCTACCGAAGCAAAACTCAAATTATTCTGTTCACAGTACTAATTAACATAGCTGAAAATTGTATCGTCTTGTGAAGCTGCAAAGAAATAAATCTATCCAGAAAGCTAAGACTTATTATGTGACAAATAGTAGGAGTACGTGTATCCACTATTTATAAACTGGTTTGAAAACGTGCAAATTAAAAGTCGTTTGACCTGAATCTTCACCCACAAGAAGATTGCAACAGGGTGGCCGCGTCTGTTAACATGACGAGAGCTTTCAATAAACCTCCGCTCCACGAAACAAACACAAATAGACTAGTTCAGAAGGAACAGGAAATTCTTTCTCTACGGCTGAGTATAATGCATTAGTGGTTGAGTAGTAGATGTTATTATAACTGTGGGAATTGTGATAAAAAACATGTTTAGCTTCGACGTCACGCCCGAAAGTTTTACTGTTCACAGGAAGAATAAATACATTAACAACGTTCGGTTAAACCAGACATTAAATTATATTGTTTTAAGTTTTACCATTACTTAGCATGTAAAATAAAAATTCGGTTTTACCTAAGACTTTAAGCACAGGAAACGTATATGAAAGTAAGGAAAACGGGGGTAAGTTTCTGGTTGTAAAAGTGGTTCTTTATTTAAAATTTTATTAAGTTGTGTGTGTGGACGATATTCTCACACTACGTATCTCGTAGTTTTTGTAAAGAAAACAATACGCGAAATACGAGTTAATACGAAAGATTTTTCAAATATCCTAACAATATTTCCATATTTCACGCTCAAACTATCGGTTAACACCATTACGTGACTTTGCTTAGAAGAACAGCCTTAATAATAATAATAAATAAACGTTCATAAAAAATAATCATAACGTTCAAGCAGTCCTCCATTCATCAGCGAACAATTGAGATAAGTCACATTTCAAATACATCATCAAATCATACATATAGGATGACAAATGACTTCATGCATCCCGTTGCTTATAACTCACAAACCGTAACATATACATTAAAATTATGTGGATACACAAGGGGTCATGAGGAACATATTTCGACAGTTTGTAGATTTTCCCGTCTCTGAGTACCAAATACGTGCGCTACGTTAAGTTAAACCAAAACAATCAATCCAATTTTTATTTTTTTTTACCCCTGAAATTCATACGTAATTGTAATAGAACACGCGAAAAGTTAGAGTTATCGACAACTGTTTATTAAAACACTTAGTAACAGCTTCCATATGACGTTGACTACCGTGAATGACAATAATGTGGAGCTGAGTGTTGTTTTTAAAGCCAATAGTCGGTGTGTAAAAATGTTCTGGTACACCAACACCTTCAGATAATCTCATAATAACCAGAAATCTGCAGGTGTGAGATCCAGTGGCCGTGGTGGTCAAACGTGCAGAGTTTCCTACTGATGATTCGTTCACGGAAAGCAATCCGAAGCTAGTTCTTCACAGAGTTAGTATCATCTTACATGAACACGGTGTCCTGCTGAACACAGCTATCATGCCAGATGGGTAACAGAATGTTAGCTAACGTGTTGATAATGCGCACAACATTTCGAAAAATATTATCTAAGTGCTACTCTTACTTGGAATAGATGTTGAGATATGAACAGAGGAGCGGCTTTGGAGTAGGAAGGCAACGTCACGAATATCCTAGTCTTGTGAGTGCATATGTTCTTAACGACTGAGGATGTTACAACATTGCCCCCCCCCAACCCTCCGAGTCGCTAGTGGTAAAAATACAGAGATGCATGTAATAACAGCATAAAATGCCCACGCTTCGCTGCAGAGTTCAAAGGCCCTCTCATAATTCACAGAAGCCATAATGTACCGACCAGTTTCTTTCTTATCTCCGAATTGTTTTTGTTTGAAACACTAAAACAAACACATGTACTAAATTTGGTTTTGTTTGCTTGTGAATTGGAATATTAACATAATTTCCACAATAGCGTTCGCGGAATCAAGAGAAGAACCATGGGTACAAAATCTGAGGCCAGAGATCAGCAATCTTACCAACATACTCGTGCACCCTCCCCTCCCATCATCTGTCATTTTGAGCGACCTTGTGTTCTGGGTATGTTTCAGCTCCAATTGATATTCCAAAGAAATAAGGGTTAAAGGCTACACCATATATATAAAAAAAAAAGTTTCGCCTGCCAATTCTGGTCCTGTTAGCTGTGGGAAGAATTTGTGGAGAAACAAATTTATAAACATACACAGCGTGAATTAGTAATGGACTGACCATCATAATTACTACTATCTATTTTAAACAGGAATAAGCAACAGATACAAGACCGACATTTCCTCCACAACCCACCCATCCTCGTTTTACCTACAACGAAATTTTGCTGCAGGCATAACTGAAGTGTTGGACAATTTACAAAGTAAAAAAGTTCTGCTAATGCGGTGAAAACATTCGGTTTATCTAACTTTTTTATCCAATGACATCCAAAATATATTAGGATTTACTGACGCTTACTAATATTATGAGAAGCTTTAAGTTCAACAGAAAATTCACTTCAGCATTATATATTACAGTCGTATGGGCAAAATGTGTTCTAAATATGGAGAGATACGATGGTGGGCGAGGTAAGAACGTCTTTCTAAGAAGACCAAAACCTTTGATCATATGAGAAAGAAAATGCGATTTTTTTCTATTAAGAACGCAAGTTTAACACGCACAAATGTTAAGCTCATGTCTAGCTGTCACACACCAGTTGATACATTTCGGACTTTTTATTACGTAACGTTTGAGGATATACATTACTAGTTTAATACAATAGATTTCCTGAAATGTAAAAAAGAAACAACAAGAGTCCAAAAATGTTAGAATATATGAGAAGTAAACATAACTGTTTTCATAAAAAACTTTCAGTGTCAACTGTGTTAACAAATAAATAATACATACACAAAAATCATTTTAGTAAAATGTGTCAAAATTACAGACAATTAGATTGTCTACATAAAAGGAACCTATATGCCAAAGGTATCTATCGTTTATATTCAGTAATTTCTTCACGGCTATTTCTGAAGCTCTTTATATTAAATGTTTAACATAAAACTTATTTGACGGTGTTAACATTATTTTGATATTCAAGAACCACACACACACACACACACAATGATTAAATATTCAGATATGATAAATTTAAAAAGCATAAATTAAGAGCGACATTTTAAAAGATAAAACTTTTTCTCGTATTTTTTGCAACTTATTCGAGTTTTATATAAAATTTATATTTATGAAACATTGTGGTTTACATAAAACTTCGAGTTAAGCCAACAACAACAACGAGTGGATAAAGTACGTGATGTCTACTTCTTCCATGTACAAATAAATAACTGCGCACAAGCAAGTTCAATACATGCACCAGATAAAAGAACCAGCACAGATCGATAATCTGGTGCAGACACAACCTTTTCATCTTTCTCAAGGTACTTTGTTAAAGATACATATTGGTTTTCACACAGATAATACGCTGGTTAAACTTGCAGCATCATTACGTACACATACATGTACGTTCTGCCTGGGTTAACTCTTGAATAGAAACCAGTCTTTTGATTTAACAACACGTGTATGTATCGTATGGGAATTCCATTCTTTAACACAATTATGAAGGAGATATACGTTTCCACATCGTTCCTTTTGTTTCTAACCTAATATCTAGTAAGGGAACAATGGAAATAAGCACAATTATAGCTACGCAAAATATCCACTTAGGATGGATTTATAACATTTGCAAATGGAACTTTTCAACGTTATCTTTATTAAATGTTTTAACTAACGCGTATTTTAAGAAAGCTGGAATTAAATCGTGATGACAAGAAGCCAACTTGACGTAAAATGTGTTTCAAGACGGTTGGAATGGGTATTAAAACTTTTATAAAAAATATAGAACAAAGTTTCGGCCTTCTGGCTCATTAACCTGAAATGACCTAGAAGGTCGAAACGTTACTCTCCACTTTACTTTAATGAAAGTTTTAATACCCATACCAACTGTCTCAAGATACAAATCGGGAATTACTACAATTTTAACCCACTGATTACGCGAGTTTCTCACTACTTTATATTTGCTAGATCTGCACATTTGATCCTGAACGTATTGGAACCACGCAGTAAAAATAAATTAACAAAATCTACTAGCAGTGACAATACTAATTACTAATAATACCTATGAACAACAAACTAGTGTTAAACAGTAAAAATTAAATGGCAAGCTCTATGAATCGAGTCTTAACTTTCAGTTTCTTTGCCATCTTGGTAAAACATTAATTTACATTATTAGAATAAATAAGCTGGATAATATTTAAATACCAAGTTAAATGCAAATAAAACCAACCATTTTTCATTAATGATTATATTATCAAATTACTTACTATAATTTTAAAAACAAAAATCTTGCGGTCCATAATATGGAAGCCACTGATACAAGTTGCCAATTAATGTAAATAATTAAGCAATTTGTTTCTAGCGTTATAAAGAACAGTATAAAGATACAGCAATGCAACTTATTGTATTGTAAATGAATAAGAAATCAGAGTTGAAACGGTTATGTTTGGTCATTTACTTGTATGTCAAAAACTGTGATTTTAAATCTAATAAAGATTAGTACGTACACAGTAATGGTTTAACTATTGTAAAATATAAAACACTGTTAGTTGGGCACATTCTTACACTATGCTTTAAGGAGTAACAGTTTTCCTTCGTTGTAAGGTTCCAACATTATCATTTGCTCTTGAGAAGCTCATGATGTTTATCAGTCCGATAAACAAATTATTTTGCTCTTTAGTTATTAATTCTTAATAAAGTTCTTTATCGACAGCGTGTCTTAAAATTTATAACGATGTTTTTAAATAATACATTAACTCAGTTATCATGACAAAAAATGTTTCCTTTGTGGAAATACATATACAACATGAACGTCTCTGTGCGAGGCATTTTATACTGCTCTCAATTGATACAGGAATATATTGGAGTGACATATCTCTATTCAGTCTCTTTACATTGTTCTTAGCAGCTCATACATAAATCATCATCTACTAGGATTATAAATGTAACATATCTTTATTATAACTAAGTTAAAAACTAATATATGTATAAGATACTTTAATCGAAAATTTAATTTAAAAAAATCGTGAAAAGATTATTACAGAATGGGATAAAAAGCATTATTCATTAGGAATACAATTCGGACTGAAAACAATCCAACTGATAAAAATCTCTGGTGGAAACAGTTCCAAGAAGCAAGATACCACTAATGATGATTGTAACGCTTCCACAAAAAACAATAACTTAGAAAATGTTGAATACTCTTAGTTGGTTGTTTGGTTTGGCGTTTTACAACGCAAAGCAACTAGACTATCTGCGCCAAATATCCGTTAAAAAGTTAATATTTAAGTAAAATTATTAAAATTCGTAAAAAGGGATCAAAGTAAAACAAAACAAAGTTTAATTGTTGAATTATAAACTTAAATAACATTAAATCCAATTTTTATATCCAGTTTACAGCAGTGAGAAACTACAGTAACACAAGTTTTAAAGGACTTTCTGTAGCATAATTATAATTATCATAACTCGTTAGGATGACCAACGCACAAGTTCAAATATCAACGTCAGTCACCTGAAGTTGGCCTTTCCAGTACTGGTTTCGAGTTATTTGACATTACGGCCATTTTCTAATTTCACATCGAACTAATTGTACTTTATTTCGTAAAAAGAAATCATATCAAAAAATCTCTAATTTATGAATTTTAAAACTTACTCTTCAACGTTAAAAAGTTAATGGCCTTTAAAAAAACTAAAAACGTTTATAAGGTGGACAGTGTCATTGCCAGTGACACTGTTCAACGTTATGGATAAACCTTGGAACAAAACGTATCTAAAATGGTGGCGTCGTTGAGAGTAATAAGGACGGCAAGACTTGTGACTTATTGTGACCTGAGTGTCGCACAGACAACACATTAGTGCATCAATTCCAGATAAAAGAAAACGATGAGTTAGAAAACTGTGATCAATGTGTAGTCTAGTTAGAACAACTTCCTCTTTCTGATCATTACAGAAGCAAGACGGACAAAGTCCAATAAAGGGTTTTATTTGGAAAAGCTTGTTTTCACGTTGCTCATCCAAAGTTGACTGCCAACTGGAACGGAGCCGAGCCTTAAATACAGGACCACAGTTCATGTATGGAACAAGTACAGCAGTGATAGTGCCAGGGCAGATAGACATAGCTGCGGTGTCGGGGAGCTCCTTCCCACGAATACCAACGTGGCCCAGCATCCAGAAAAACTGAATAGAGGTAGATGTAAAAGCGAAATGGGCCAGTCGGTTTTGAATATCGGCGAGAACCAGGTGTGAACTAACATGAAGCGATTCCAGGGTCAGTAGAGAACTAAGCGACTCAGTATAAATAGTGCAGCTTAAGTGCTTTTTAGTTTCCATGTGATCCGGGGCAAGAGAAATGGCGTACAGTTTAGCAGAGAACACAGAAGCTGTAGTGGGGATTCTGCGTGCAACCACCGAGCCACAACAAACCATGGCAGAGCCCACACAATCACATAATTTCGAACCATCTGTATAAATAGGAATGAAAGGATGGTTCGAAAGATGTTCAGCAAATAACAGTATTTCCAATCAGGAGTGTCTGCTTTTCTTAGATGACTTAAAGATAGGTCACATTTGGGGATTGTAAAAAGCCACAGTGGGTTGGGCTGACCAGTGGATACAGTAATGTTACCTGAGGACAGACCCAATTTATCCAACTGCATCTGGATACAAAGGCCAAAAGGAGCAATGGCAGATCGTCTGTTCTGAAAAAGTATAGCCCTCTGAGGAAGGAAAACAACAATTCGAGGTGGGATGATTTGGTAGTTTTGAAGCATAGAGTAAAGCCAGTTGCAAATGGCAGAGGCACAAAAAGGTTCATGAGACTCTATATATTAACTCTGAACTGGAGAAGTGCAGAAAGTCCCAGTGTAGAGCCAAAGTCCTTGATGATGAATGGGGTACAGCATCTTTAAAACCGAGGTCCTCGCAGAGCCACAGAGCAGTGATCGACAGTCGAGTTTCGATGGAATAAGAGCATGATACATCTTTATCATAGAACGTTGATCCACTCCCCAAGTGGTAGAAGAGAGGAGATGGAGGATGTTCAGTGCTCTTGTACATTGGACCCGTAGCTGTTTGATGTGTGGCATAAAGGCCAGCTTACAGTCAAATATAAGCTCCAAGAATTTTGTCTCACGGACCACAGGCAGCACAACTTTGCCGATATGGAGTTCAGGATCATGGTGAATAGCCCGTTGGCAGCAAAAGTGCATGCAAACGGTTTTAGAGAGAAGTTAAAGCCATTTGCCATGATCCACTTCAGCAAACGACTGAGGGCAGACTGTAGCTGTCGCTCAATATACCTCATGTTTGACGACTGACATGAGATGTGAAAGTCGTCGACATAGGGCCCGTTTGCAACAGTGAGAGGGAGTTGTCCAGTGATGGCATTAATTTTTATATTGTAAAGTATGACACTCAAAACACAGCCCTGAGGGACTCCAAGTTCCTGTAGAAAAGAACGGGAAAGTATCGAACCTACACGGATTTGGAATCTCCTGTTCATTAAAACAATTTTAATAAAAATGGGCAAATGGTCACGTAACCAATATACATATCTGGCCAAAATCTTAAGGTCAATTAATATAAAGAAAAAACATGCATTTTGCGTTATTAGACTCAACCACTTATTTGAGTAGAGCTTCGAAAGATGAAAATAAGAAAAGGGAAAAATATATAAACATTTTTAGCATTTAATAGGGAAAATGTGGACACTATAAAATTAGCCAAAATACTAGCTGGTCAAAAGTTTAAGACCACACTGAAAAGAAGCGTTAATCAGTAAAGACGTAACAAAATTTAGTCATTTGTGTTCAAACATTAGCATTGCCAACATCTCCCACTGACATCTCCTTTGTTACATTGGGAGAAAACATGGCAAAGGCTAAAACGTTGACAGAGTTTGAGCATGGCATTGTCGAGCTGCAAAAACAAGGTCTCTCTCAACGTGCCATCATTGGTAAAAGTAGGCATAGTAAAACTGCTGTTGCCAATTTCTTAAAAGACGCTGAGAGATACGGAACAAGAATTTCAAGTGGTTAGCCCAAGAAAATTTTGCTGGCATTGAGCAGGAGGATTCGAAGGGTTGTCTGGCAAGACACCAGCCGATCGTCGAACCAGATTAAGGCCCTTATCGATGCAGAATGTAGCTCAAGAACAACAAGATGACATCTACGAGAGAAACGCTTGTAAAACCATAAACATCTTCAAAGGTCATGCCTCCTTCCACACCATGAAACAGATTGGTTAAATTTTGCTGAGATGCACCAAACATGGGATGTAGAAAAGTGGAAGAAGGTTTTGTTCTGTGATGAGAAAAAAATTAACCTGGATGATCCAGATGGCTTCCAATGTTTCTGGTACGATAGGATATCCCACCAGAGACATTTTCTACACGACACAGTGGAGGAAGTTCCACCATGATCTGAGGTGCTTTCTCCTTCCATGGAATAATGTAGCTTCAGATTATACAGGGGCATCAAACAGCAGCTGGCTACATTGGCATGTTGAAGAGAGCATTCTTATTGACTGAAGACCCTCGCTTGTGTGGAAATGACTGGATCTTTCAGCAGGACAATCCACAATGCTCGTAAGTCAAAGGACTTTTTTATGGCGAATAATGTGAGCCTTTTGGACTATCTAGTGTGTTCACTCAAACTGAATCCATTGAATATGTTTGCGGGTGGATGGCAAGGAAAGTCTACAGAAGTGGACGTTAATTCCAAACAGTGCATGATCTTCGTGAAGCCATCTTAACCACTTGAAATACCATTTCAGCCAGCCTTCTGCAAACGCTTATATCGACCATACCAAAGCGAATGTTTGCAGTTATTTGCAATGATGACCATGCAACTCAGTATTGAGACCTCTTGTTGGGATTTTCCTACCTTGTTTAGGACTTCTTTTTGGTATGGTCTTAACCACTTATTTGAGTAGAGCTTCGGAAAAAGTTTGGGTCTAACAACACAAAATGCATATTATTTCTTTATGTTCATTGGCCTTAAGATTTGGGCCAGCAATGTATATGGAAGTCTTGTAAAATGCGATACTTCACTGATGCGGAGTTCAGGATCAGGGTGAATACCCTGTTGGTGGCAAAAGTGCAAACAAACAGTTTTAGAGAGAGAGAAGTTAAAGCCGTTTAATGTGGTCCACTTCAGTAAACGATTGAGTGCAGTCTGTAGCTGTCGCTCAATACACCTCAGGTTTGACGACTGACATGAGATGTGAAAGTCGACATATGGCCCGTTTGCAACAGTGAGAGGGGGTTGTTCAGTGATGGCATTAATTTTTTATATTGAAAAGTATGACACTCAAAACACAGCCCTGAGGGTCTCCAAGTTCCTATAGAAAAGAACGGGAAAGTATCAAACCTACACGAACTTGGAATCTCCTGTCCATTAAAACAATTTTAATAAAAAATGGACAGATTGCCACGTAACCAATACATATGGAAATCTCGCAAAATGTCATACCTTCATGTTGTATCATAAGCCTTTTCAATGACAAAGAATATTGATACAAGATGTTGTCGTTTGAGAAAGGTTTCTCTGATTGACGTTTCAAGTTGAATCAGGTGGTCCATGGTGGAACACTGTCGTCGGAACCCACACTTGGTGGGCGAGAGGAGGTTGTTTGATTCGAGGAACTAAACAAGACGAGCATTAACCATCCTCTCTAAGGTCTTATAAAGACAGCTCATCAAAGCAGCTGGACTGTAGTTTGAAGGAACCTTGGGATCCTTCCCAGTCTTAAAGAAAGGAAGGACAATAGCCTGGCGACAGGCATCAGGAAAAACATTCTCCTGCCAGATCCGGTTAAAAACAATCAGAAGAATAGCAAGAGGAGCAGGAGATAGATGGCGCAGCATCTCGTAGGGTACATCATCAGGTCTGACCAATGTACTGCCAGACCGATAAAAGTCCAGTTTGAGTTTCACCAATGTAAAGGGGCGATTAGTGTCAAAGAGACAACCAGCTCAAAAGGATAGAGGTGATTACTCTGCCCGAGTCTTGATGGCTAAGAAGGTGGAAGAAGAGGCAGAAGTGCTAGATACCTAGGAAAAGCTTTCACCTAGAGTATCGGCAATGCACCGGGTATCAGCTACTTCCTAGCCATCAGAGAGCAAAACTGAAATGAGGACAGAATTACATTGCCATTGATTTTTCGAATCTTGTCCCAAATAACTTTGGAACTGGTGGTAGAGGATATGCCAGTTATGAACTGAATCCAAGATTCCTTTTGGCTTTGATGTCTTACCCACCGAATATGTGCATGCAACTGCTGGAAAGTGATGTGGTGCAAGAGTATGAGATACCTACGTAAAGTATTCCACACCCGTTTTTGAACCTTTGAAGCCATGTGGGAGGCAGGATTCCACCATGAATGAGGATATCGTGGAAAACGGCAGAGTCTCTAGGAATACATTGAGGAGCTGCCTATATACCACAGTCAGCTACTGCTCCCACGCAATCGTCTATTATTGG
Source organism: Tachypleus tridentatus (assembly GCF_004210375.1). Taxonomy (NCBI): domain Eukaryota; kingdom Metazoa; phylum Arthropoda; class Merostomata; order Xiphosura; family Limulidae; genus Tachypleus; species Tachypleus tridentatus. The sequence continues at coordinate 61,691,381 of NC_134825.1, forward strand.
CTTACAGAAGATGGCAGGATGAAGTTCTGTGAGAGCAGCGAAATAGGGCCAATTTGCTTGATCCTGCTTTTACCGGGGTACATGGATCAGGTAGTATCGACCATGTCCAGTCTCTCTCAAAATTATTGGGAAATGATCACAGACTCATGGATTATTGTCAACCCTCCATGAAAAGTAGGAGAATAGTGAAGGGGAGCAATTTGAGAGATTAATAGTAGCAAAGGACAGACTATGTGCATGAAAATAAATACACGAATCACTATTGAAAAGAGAAAGGTTATCAAACAGCATACACCTTTACAGAGCGACTCCTCCCATCAATATCAGCACTTCTCCAGAGGGAATGATGTCCATTAAAGTCCTCCAGAATTAAAAAGGGAGAAAGCAACTGTTCAATGAGAGCATCAAGGTCTGATTGATTATAGGTCTCTCCAGGCGACAGGTAAAGAAAACAAACCGTGATGGTATGATCCAAGAAACACAGATGGCTTTGGGCTCCAAGGGTGTGTCGAGTGGCAAAGACAGTGTGAGCACATGCTGATGAATCAACAGTGCCCCTCCTCCATGCACTCGTTCAACATACACAGCCTGTCATTTGTGTGTGAAGACAACTGCCAAAACGTGACTGTATCAGCAGGTTTCAGGAATATTTCCTGTAAGCAAAAACATCCAGGATGGTAGGAAGCAATCAGCATTTTGATATTATCCAGATTAGAACATAAACCTTGACAGTTCCATTGTATCAAGGTGGCCATTTTTATTTATGTGTAGGCGAATTGGGTGGAAAACACTTCTGTTTACGACCACTTCTTTTTTCTTTACTATCTTTATTCGAGGGAGGTCTATCAACCTCCATGGATCCTGCCCTGGGTCGATTGAGCAGCTCTTTGCTGTTGGAAGAGAATTCCAGCGACTAAGGGCGTGAACATGTGATCGTTTTGACTCATACGGTGAGAGAAGGTGTACTCTAGGAAATGGTCATACTCAGAACCAAAAGAAGTGGAACTTGGGATTTGCTGGAATGTATGTTAGGGGCAGAAATGGGTGTTGAAGCTGATTCATCAACTTTTTTAACCATGGAGGTCAAAAGACTTTTCATTTGTTTGGAGAACGATCCTTTTTGGAGGCACAGAAAGACCCATCTGCACTCCAACTGTAGTAGTAGTGGAATGAAGTGTGGCAGCATACATCTGAGATGAAGTGGCGAGCAGCAACTTTCGAGCCTCAGGGTAAGTAATGTTTTAAATCGTTTTCAAACGCTGCACCTCTTTTCCTTCCAACCATTTATGGCAAGAACGAAAGTAGGACGGGTGAGAACCATTGCAATTGTGGCAATAAAGGTCCATTTCACACTCAGACATCGTGGTGCTTGCCACTGCAACGAGCACATGTAAAGGAACCACGACATGACGTCTTCGAGTGACCAAACTGCTGACACTGGAAACATCCGAGAGGGTTTGGAATGTATGGCCATAGCCTACAATTAACATAGCCTGCCTCAATGGTGGCAGGAGGACGTAGTAATGTAAATGTTAAAATGAGGACATTGGTTGGCATCATAAATCCATCTTTGTGAGTGGAGATACGCCTCACTGCAGAAACTCCTTGGGTAGAGAAACCAGCGAGAATCTCCGACTCGAGGTTGTTCTTCAAATTCTTCTCAACAATAACTCCTCATGACAAATTCAAAATAGCATGAGGAGTAACCTCAATGGGTATATCTCCTATCGCCTTCCAATGTAAGAGGAGTTCACTGTGTTTAGATGTGGATGTTTCTACCAATACGTTACTAGAGTGAAGCTGTTTCACTGAGTTAGGAGAGCCAGCAAGTACCTATAGTTCCTTCTTGAATGAAAAAGTGAGACATTTGCCTTAAAGGTTAGTCTAAAAAAGAATGTAATATAAGAAAATGAGGTACAGGTGCTATAGATGTTGAACATTGCTGCTCAGAATCTTGAAGACGTGGTCGTTTACCTGTAGACTATTTTTTCTCTATTTTATTTTGAATTTTATTAGGGGGATCCATAACTAAGAAAGAATGTTTTGGTGCGCACTGACCCCGCCCATCATGGAATCCTTCGAAGGGATGCACTATAATGCTAAACAAGGACACTGCAGCAATGCCTAGGTTCCATGAGTACTATACCCAAACACCAGCATGAGATACAATGTCCACAACACCTGTTGAGAATATCCAACATTTGTATTTGGTTGACTCTAGCCCAAGTGGACCAGCCGATTGACCAAAGGGGGCCACCCCAAAGCCGCCCACCTACAGGAATTCAAAGCCAATGTGGCGTGTAAGGGTTGGACCCCCTCAACCACCAAGATTCTCTCCTCCCCTTCACGGGTCACCACGCACGGTAAACATGTGGGTGGACGTTTAGATCCCAGAGGAGGTAAACTGAAAAAACAGAACCTTCTATGGAAGGTCCCCTCACCACGTACAGAAATCCACACCGAAGGGGGATACTCTTAGAACAGCAAATAATGTAATAGTAAGTGTTAAAAAACGACCCCTTATAAAACTACAGTCCTTTGTATAACATATATTTAAAGGTCGGTCACAGACGACGACGATCAAACACAGAATATGGTAAATCAGCATATGAATGGAATTTTATTTGTTTCTAGTTCAACACAGTTAAATAATGGGCTATCCGTGCTCTGGCTACCACAAGTATTGAAACACTTTATAGAAATGTAACTCCGGAAACATACCGCTGTGCTATTTGGAGGGGCAATAAGGTTTTTGCTTTTGAATTTAGCGCAAAGCTACACGAGGACTATCTGTGCTAGCCGTCTCTAGCTTAGAGGTGAAAGACTAGAGTAGAGGGAAGGCAGCTAGTCATCACCACCCACCACCAACTCTTGGGCTACTCTTTTACCAAAGAATAGTGGGATTGACCGTCACATTATAACGCCCCCACGGCTGAAAGGGCGAGCGTGTTTGGTGTGACGGGGATTCAAGTCCGCGATTCTCGTATTACAAATCTAACGCCCTAACCACCTAGCCATGGCTGCCGAGGGGTGTGAAAAAACCTTAAAGAAGCTGAATGAGGTGTACGAAGCACCCTTAGTTTCTACAATGAAGTGTTTTTAGTGACGTTAAATACACCTACATTTTTCCACCAATTGAGATTTAACACCATTCATTAATCACAAAAAACAAACAAAAATGATTGGATGAAAAACACCATGAGCTGGAAGGCTCTGATAACATTATGTACAGATGGAAACTTTGAAATGACTGCAGGAACAAAAAATTAATTATCATGCGCTTGTAATTATTGATAAATAAAACTGATTACGACCACAATCAATCATGTGTAGTTTTATTTATCAATCTATGAGCGACTCATAAAAGTAACATTTACTTTAAGCCTAAGTATGAAAAAGAAGCGTCTCAGACTTACGATAAACCTCGTAAACTTTATTATCCTGGGTTTCCTAGCTTGAACTAGAGCTCGTAAAACCCTACAGTGCGGATATTTTATCCTTCATACTTTGTTGATCGCTGTCTAAACGAGGTTCCATCGCTTTCGATCCGGCATTAAAGCTGGATAAACATACCTGAGGGCGCTGTTTGACGTGGCGTTAAAACTTAAATAACCAGAAAGTCATTTATAGGCCTTAATGTTTAATAAGAAAGCCAGAGGAGATTTTTCCACAATGCTAAAATTTAATTTGAGCTAGTCAGAAATGGAATCATGGAACGTGTCATAAATGTTCAAGAGACAACGCGCTTCTTCTCACTAGATTCCCCCTTGAAAAATGAAGGATGAATGGATGATGTCACTAAAGGTCTGCTATGCATGTGTTCGTTGAGCTATCAATAGACATTATTCGGCAGGATTCATAGCGTCACTTGAAAAACATTGCTTCTTGAAGCTAAGTCATATTTTACCCTTTAACGGAAATCTTTCACGAATTTTAAAACATTCAGCATTCCATAACAAATAAGTTGAGAGCAAACCTTTGCTCAGTAGGCCTTATGAAGGGGGGTCAACAAGCAGATTAGCAGAAAGAAAACATTTACCAAGTATAATCTTGACTTCTGTAGGAGTTAAATTCACGCTTTTGTCCACTAAAAGTTTGACTTTTGAAGATTAAAATTGAAAATAGTCAACGTACAAGATTGTTTGCAACACAAAATCCTATTTCATCTCTCGAGATGACATTTTTCGTCATCCGAGCAGAACAAAAATTAAAAGGCAACGTACTCTTATAAAATACTCTACATAACTGAGGCCACCAACACTTGAAACATTTATACTGGATAAACTCTAAGAGTAATTAATTAATGGAGTTCTTAGATTGAAAGTACGTTATATCGTTAAATCTGTTCATAAACTTACAGCCCCTTTTTCACACACATACACAAACATATATATACACACACAGACAAAACCAGTTAGTACATCTACTCCATTGATGAGCTGGACTAATAAGTGTTAGTAAATGATACTTGTATCATTAAGAAACACGATAGTTTTATAACTTTACACAAACCCAAGGTGACCTTTTTTTTTTTTTTTATATATATTTGGTCATTTATTATACCCAGAAGTGGACAGAAATGTTACATCTTCTGAATTACTTTATTCTGACGTAGGAGGGGTGAGGGCCATTAAACTTTGTTGGATAGTTCCGTGGTTATTATCCACACGGGATACGTTGCACAAAGATTTTATTATTATTTAAATAAACACTAATTATTTAGAAAGAACATTATGAAACAGAACATGAGTAATGAATGTTAAAGTTACAAATGTGTTGTTACAGCTGGATTAACTGAAAGGGATTTATTATTTTTACATATATTCAAAAATAAAATAAAATTTACCTCGGTGACATCCATTATTTTGATTGCTGCTAACTGACCAGTCTTGGTGTGGCGACCCTGAAATAAACAATATTAGACGAGAAAATCACATTAATTATAGTTAGAATATAAAACACATTTGCCTCTGTATATTGGTATTTCTATAAGAAAAAACATGGTCTCTTTTTAAATTTATCAACAGAATATACAAAATGGAAATAATGTGATCCATTAATTATAAAATATTTGACGAAAAGGTTAAGTGTATTATTTATAACCTAAAATTGTTCTCATTTTCTAAAACATAAGTTCCTGAACCTTGTAAAATGCATGTGTACCTTATACTCAGTAGTAAAAAAAAAACGAGAAAGTGGCTTAAGTATGATATATTCGAAGTTTCCGTTGTTGATAAATACAATTATGACTACTTAACTTTTTGTTTCTAGAACATTAACTTTAATTCGAAACAGCACCATACAACATTAAATTTCAATGCTGGAATCCCAACAGTGGATCTCAAAATATATCAGTGTTCAGTGTGGTGACTTTAGGGTACGGTGTGAGTATCTGAACAGTAAAAGTATTTTACTAGTCAATGATAAATCTATACTCATTTACCTTTTATAAATATTAAGCTGAAAGAAAAAATCATTTAACTGTTTTATTGTAGAAATTCTCGATAAACAGCCCTTTTTACTATAATATATTTTAAATTATAATTATATATACACACAAACTCAATATCTTTAGATAAGCATTGTGAATATTAATAGATATTGTGTTTGGATATTCTCAAAAGATACAATATGTTCCTTACAGGGATAGAACTTTAGTTATTACAGAGAAGTTCAGCCAAGTACAAAGAATCACAAGGAAATGATGAATTCGATAAAAAAAAACAACAAAAAAACTGTCGCTAGAAGAAGGAAACTAGAATGGTGGATAAGATTATACTCAAAATCAAGTATATTATCAGTCGTTTGCCAGCATCCATTAGGATTAAAATTATTACGTTCAATAAATGAAATCTTTCCTAAAACAGAAATGTATCACACACTGAACTATCCCACAATAAAACTAGTTGTTTGTTCTATTGCTACATCAACACATTTAGGGATCAAAGAGATCAAAACTTGAAAAGACAAACAAGTTTGTTCGTTTGTTTTAATTTTGCGTAAAGCGACACGAGGGCTATATGAGCTAGCCATCCCTAATTTAGCAGTGTAAAACTAGAGGGAAGGCAGCTAGTCATTACCACCCACCACTAACTCTTGGGCTACTCTTTCACCAACTAATAGTGGGATTGATCGTAACATTACAACGCCCCCCTAGCTAAAAGGGCGAGCATGTTTGGTGCGACGGAGATTCGAACCCGCGAGCCTCGAATTACGCGTCGAGCGCCTTAAACACTTAGCCAGACAAGTAAGAAATCAAGAGCTACCAAGTCACATCGGGAATTGTTTTTCCTGAAATGCACACTATATATGACGAATTGAAAGTAACCCTTGTTGTTTTTTTTTTATAAGCCTGTAGCGAGCAAAAACAAAAAGACGTTGATTATGTCTATTAAGTTGTACACTTAATACTTTCCGCGTTCCTTTTGAGTAAGACTGTATGTACTTCACCTATTTACGTCCCATTTTATGAAATAAACAAACTAATTTAGAAAAAAATAGTTAATGAAATTATTGTGACAGATACATCTATATACATTCGTATTTAAATTTTATATTCTAAAAAATGTTTAACAGGTGAATTAAATTTAATCAAAGTCTCATGTCGTGTACAATTAGACTTTCAAGGAATATAAAAAATATTCGCTTTAGTTTAGTAGTTGTTCCCTAGAGTGACCAGTCACGAGAGAGTTGGCATATTGATGGAGATGGAACGATGAAAATCATTATGTGAACTTTACGTAACTCTTGTGCTTTTTGTGACATTCCTAAAACACACCGATATATGTTTCAAGTTACTATAAGTTAGCTTATCACATAGAATTAATCTATGTTCTGTGTGACTCTTGCTTAACAGTCGGCGCAAAAACACTAAAATCTATAATCATGTAAATACACTTACAAGTGAAAAAACATACTACGTGAAATGGAGAACTTTCGATCATTTATCAATGTCAATAAGATTTAGGCCTACATCTTAAAAATAAAAAAAGCACACATACATGTAGGACATATTGGGATTGGTAGATTGTATCCTATAAAAAAAATATTTGTGGTAATTCTCTGATGAGTGAGTTATAAAAAAACTTTTGATCTCACTACCCCGTGATTTAAAAGTACATTCTACAACTGGTTGCAAAAGTGGAAGTTTCTGAGCGAATCGTTACCCGCATACTCTCGTAATCTTAATTCACATTTACACAAACTAATGACATTCGAATGTATATAAACAGTTTCAATCCAACAGACAACGTATCCCCATCGCTGCGCACTTAGTTCTACTATCATACAACCTACCAATAACAATCAGTAGAATTTATCTATAAGCTTCATATGTCGTTTTTTGCTTTGAAGACTTGTGGTATTCTAACGCAAACGTTGTACTACCACAGAAATGAAGTAATGTGCTTTTCAAAATATATCTTATGACTTTAATGTAGACTTATCGTTTGATGTCGAATTAAATTCTTGGAAACACAACATCAATTCACATTTGAATGACATTACTTTAGCGTGAAGTTGAAGTTAGCAGTTAAGAATTTTAATGATTAAACGTGTCACTGGATGTACTTTCTGTCGTTTCTCGTGGTAGAAGGGAAGAGATTCTATAAATATATATATTTTTAAATTTACTATTTGTTTAAGACAAAGCTGCTAAAGTCACCTGCCGCTATCCCTAAGTTCTACCAACCATAGGGAAGGCAATAACCCAGCATCATCCATTACCAGCTCTTAGGATATTCTTTACCAACGAAAAGAGGGATAACCGTTCCATTGTAATGCTCCCACAGTTGAAAAGGTTAACATATTTGGTGTCTGGTTTCGATCCAGCAACCTGCCGCTTGCAAGACCACACTTAAGGTCACGTGTTTCTCGAATTACGGCGTAAGAACAGAACTATGCACCATTACATACATGCACACGCTTACACAAACATACCATGAATAACCAATACCGTTTTCTATATTCGACATATACCCAGCCAGAAACAGCATAGTTGTTCATTATTTTAAATCATGTAATTGACATTTGAATTTATTTCTGCTTATCTTGTGACAAACCAGGTTGAACGTAATAATTAATTTCATGTATAACACATGTAATAAACTTCTAGCAGTATTTATGTATTAAACTCTTTTTCCATCAAATATTTTATTTTATATATATATATTAAGTGTGGTGTATGTTTTATACACACACATACATACGCAATTTAGTAGGAATCACGTCCTGCTGAACAGCGCCTTAAACAATACATTGACTAAATGACCAAGTCAGAAACCCAAAGTCGTTCCTAATTTAAATTGATTGACCACGATAGAAGGGCAAGCAATCAGCAGAACTTTTTGCATTCAAGGCTACTCTCAACTGAAGAAAAGGGCTGACTGTGACTTTTACAACATTCCATAGCTAAAAGTGCACAGTGTGCGACCTCGAACCTTGGACTTTCAAATCGGCAGCACCCACGCTAACAATATTGAGTAAGTCTGCTGAATAAATAAATATATGGCTTTTACGACAGCATTTACTTAGCGGCTTTTGTAGTATAACGAATTTAATTATAAAGATAACAAACGCAACGCGAAGAAACAGTTTATAGTGTTGGTTCACTACAGTTGGTATACTATAAACCCAAGTTATAACTTTTATTAACGATTATTAATCACGAAACTACAGATATTTGATCAAGAACGTTTATAAATTTCTTAATACTACAAACCGTTTAACATAGCGGACTACCATCGAACGTTGGTATTTCTGCGAAGATATTGTATAAATTCATCAACGAGAACCTCACGTGTGAAGAGTTAGCTACCTCTTCGTTAAGTGAATTGTGCCTATATCAACTCGAAATTAATTCGCTCGTTGTGAGCTCTTAATAAGATATGAAGGAAGTTCAGGATCGGACTGAAGACTCAATAGTGTTTATAAGTTTTTAAAATGTTTTTATATAAATAATTATTTCCAATAACCGTTATTATAAATTGTATATTTGTATCAAAAAAGAAAACTTTGTATATCAATCTTGTTGGCAAATAAAATTTGACAGACATCGAAACTTAACTTCTATAATCCAAATTACAATTTAATTCAGTTTAAGGCTATTTGAAATCGTAATACTTAAAAATAAATTGGAGGCTATACCAAGATAATTTATAATACGAAATAATAGTATTTGGGGAACATTTTGGTAAACTGGTCACCATCAACCCGGATTTGTTTTATTTACAACACTTGCGTATATTTCATTGCAAGCAGCAAAGAGTTATAGATACGTACACAAGGAAAATATTGTTATGCGCATATTTTATTTAACACAAATTATTATTCAATAAGTAATCTAAGTAAAGTAAACCTAAGCATTTTGAGCTAAGGATTTTTTGCGAGATCTTTAATCATCCAAAGGAAATTATATTAGAAAATGCTAAATAAATAAGTAAAAAAGTAATATTATTATAAAAATAGCGTACAAAAGAAAAACCTCATGACGACACAGAAATGACCAAGTTTTGGGCATCATCTTTCTGAACTATGTATAACCCAAGACATTGCAACATATATATGATGCCTAAATAACATCACTACCTCGAGAGAAACCTACTCATGAACCTCCACCTATAGAATTACTTTCATACTGTCCAATGTACCCATTATATTACAATACGAAGTGATAAAATATGGACGTCTATTTAGACGCGCGCGCGCATGCGTGTGTGAAATAAGTATTTGAAATGCAGCAAATCTATGAAATTTGACGTCTTTATTGAAAAAAAATTTCATACTTTAATATATATTTAAATCACATAATGTCTTACGCTTTTGAATTCAAAAACCAATCAAGCTACATAAGGTATAATTAAAGGAGCTGTCTCAATGGATGAGCCAAGTCACTCCTTGAAGCGTTTAAACAAAAATTTAAAAACTTGTAAAAAGACCAGCCAAAATTTCATTAATATTTATCAAATACTTCACTGCAAATGAAGGATAGCTATTTTTCTTTCATGAACGTATTGAAAAGCTCACGTCGCGATAAGGAAATAATAAAATAACGTGGAAATAGATTAATACCTCAAAATACATTCACATCAATATCCACAAGACGGCGTCTTAGCTGAAAGATTTTCTTCCAAATGTCTTCAGATGCTCTCACTCACTGAAGTAAAAGTCGATGCAACCAACCCTCTTGAAAAGTGTGTAATATATTCTCCAATTAACTTTCAATAATCACCACAGTGCTAAAGACATTACAGAAATACTGAAAGCCATCGTATAAGTATAAGCAATCGTGTCAAAGTTTACTGAAGGGCATGCACATGAAACTGACATCACTATATAGCATTTTTACCCAAGTATATGTAACTAAAAAATGGCATTAAAGACTTTTGGGCCGCAGTACACTATAGTGAATGTTTGACTGTCAGGTTTGTTTTTGTTTCCAATTGAAGAAAATATTAAATACAAAGATACTGTATCACACACTGGTGAAAAGAACAAAGATTCATAGTTCTTTTCCTCAGTAAATCCACTTTCTGCTAACGATGTCATAAATAATGATACAATAACTCAACGGAATATACTTATCTTATACTGATTTGTAGTTCTTAACAAAAGTACTCTATTCTGAATCAAATATCCAGCAAATTCTAAAACTGAAGAAACCAATATTCGCGGATGAACCCAACGTATTTTCGCCACGCATTCCCAACAAGGCTAATTCTGACACAAAAGTCGTAAACTGTCTAGATCTTTGTCTGGGGCCTGCAAAAATATATTTTTGTATCAAATCCATTTAAAATGGTTGACATACGCATGAATAGTTCAAGAAACTCCCACAATGTGCTTTCCTCGTTGAAAAATTTAAGACAAAAATTCCAAAATTGTATACATCTCCATTTGGGACCTGCAAAAAACAAAAAGGTAATTTTGTACCAAATTCCACGTAAATTGGCCGAAATGCAGCAGAGTAAATGTTTGAAAAAACTTAAAATACTTTGTGGCATCTCCTCCCTACAATTATTAAAAAAGAGCAAGTCGAACTAATAGTAAAGAATATTTGTATCAAACACCATCTAAACTGATCAAATGGTCTAGTAATAGATTCAAAGTCCAAATTGGGATCTTTTGTGACATCCTTGACTAAGACTAAAAATGAGCGAATCCAATTTTTTAAATCACTGTGTTCGTATGAAATTTTCTATTTATACAAATTTTCTTCTTGACTGATGCAAATATGACCTCAAGAGAAACCAAAATATACATTTTAGATTGTTTGACCCCATAAAATCCTTTAAAAGGCACAAATAAAAATGAGTATTTGACAAAGGTATAACCCTAACCAGTTGTAAATGAACCAGCCGAGAAACAAAGGAATAGTGGTCGATCAAAAAGTTTGTGTTTTGAATTTCGCGCAAAGCTACACGAGGGCTATCTGCGCTAGCCGTCCCTAATTTAGCAGTGTAAGACTAGAGGGAAGGCAGCTAGTCATCACCACCCACCGCCAACTCTTGGGTTACTCTTTTACCAACGAATAGTGAAATTGGCCGTCACATTATAACGCCCCAGGGATGAAAGGGCGAACATGTTTGGTGTGACAGAGATTCGAACCCGTGACCCTCAGATTAGTCGAGTGCCTTATCCACCTGGCCATGCTTGGCCCGATCTAAGAGTATTGGAAGAAAAAACAATAGAAAACTGTTGAGAGAGAAGAGAGTAATTGTCCACGGAAAAGGAAAAAAACATAGCGAAATTTGTCATTGATCAACTTTTCAGTTTTTGTGAATATTAAGAAAATAACTATATACGTGTGTATATATTTTTTGTGTTATTTTTTTAAAGCTAGTGACAAGGTTACGCACGGATGAAAGGGCGAACATGTTTGATGTGACCGGGATTCGAACCCGCGACCTTCGGAATACGAATCGAACGCCTTAACACGTTTGGCCATGCCGAGCCTGTCTCGGTGTTCTTTGTTATGTTATCCGTAAGAAAATACCTTATATTCTAGTGTTATTCTTTGTGCAACACGTTTAAGTTATGAAGACAGACCAAAGTAACTGAATATTTTCTCATTAGCAAATGACAGACACTGTAAAGACTTTAGAAAGGGTGGGTGTAGATCTGCTAAGCTTTAAAATAAAGACTAATATCATAAATAATAAACAAAAAGCCTGAAAATATTGTAAACATATTAGCTCTTTGAATATCGATATGTATCAAATTACAAACAATACTGAGTTTTTTACCTGATCTGGAACCGCAAAGTTCATTGACTGTTTACGAGGAGCGAATTAATTCTATGTTGATATATAGGTTCATTTCTCTTGATAGTAAAGCTACCTTCACCACACGCGAGTGTTTTTTACCCCCCCCCCCGAAGAAAATATCTAATGACGCCATAGAAATACAAACGTCCGAAGTTAATACACCGAAGTTTGTAATGTCCAAATTTATAGTATACTAACTGCAACAAACCAACAACATAACACTGTCTCTATGCGTGATGCAATTTATAAACATTAAGCTGAGGTTCTCGAAAGTTCAGTTGGCAATAATACTGACAACCGCTGGTATTTTACATATGCACACAATAAACTTGATTCTTACGCTCGAGAACCTTCTACAGATTTAAAGAATTGGCGGGAATTTCGCAATACACGTTTAACAATACAAGTTACTTGCATTTCTAAATATATAAACATATAAATTAAAAACATATATAATAGTAAACCCGTTACAAACTTCAATTATTTAGCTTCCCTCCAGACCAGCATATGCTTGAGAAAAGCTATATGTTCAAAATTATTTTAATTTCTTGGCATTGCTCATTGGATGAATAAAATGAGTTTATCTGTTTTATTAAAGAGCCTAATGTTTCGGAACTAAAACGATTTAAAAGTGTTTTTTTTTCTTTGTATGTTAAGACTGACAAATTTTTAATTGCAAATATTATGATGAACCTCACAATCAAACAAGCCACTGAAGTACCGATTATCTGGGAGATGGGTTAGTGTATCTATAAATGTGACTGTCCTATATAATTGAATAATTTTATAAAACGTTTATTTTATTTAGATAGATTACGTTTTTTTTTTAAAGAAAGCTCACACGTAGAATTTATACGCACGAGGGCCTCGTTTCAGTGAAATGTGAAAAATGCTTTCTACAATAATAAAGTATGTCATGCTTCTAAGGTCAAGTAGCCTGTGAAACCTTAGGGAATCGAAACACTTTTGTAGATCTGGGCCAGGAATGTATGGAAAACTTGTAAACAGCATTTAACCTGAAATTCAGCCAGTAACCTTGACTTTGTAGAGCCTCTTTACACACTTATAAATAACTTAGATACATTTTCTCTAAAGAAAAATATGGTGTATTAAATATTTTGTCCTGTCATCACGAAAGAAGATGAAAGTCTTTTTGTTTAAATTTATCACTAGTGATATACTTTGAAATGAAAATGCATTTGCTCTCATTATAATTGTACATAGTCCTCATATATTATAGGAGTTGTTTTCAATGTATGCACATACTTAAGTATGTTAAAACTGTACAATGTGCCCCACTTCTGACTGTATAAAATAATTTTCGACCACTTTCACATTATTCTAAATTTTGGTCTTGCAGAATATCATACAAAATAATTGCAAATGTACCGTTTTAACATTCTGATTCATCTATGAAATTGATGGTCAGTGTTTTAAAAAGGTATGTTCAGAACGAAACATTAACCAGCAGCCATTGTACCCACAACAAAAGGTTTAATTTAAAACTTTTTTTTCTTCTAATTTTGGTTACATGTTAGAACGTTGACATTATCATAACAATAAAGAGACGCAATTTATTTATCACCTAAATGTAACATTTCCTATACTTTAAAACACTTGATTCAACGGAAATAAGATAAACAAAGCGATGGACCAACTCATGACCTTATACAAGTGGTCAATTAAAGTTCAAGAACACGTTGCGCCAGGAGGTACAACTATAATTAGGGTTTTATCGACCGTTCAGTGAACCTGTTTTTACAGCCTTTGCCAACAGCATGGCAATGCGAACATGACACTCCAATTGAGTGGTTACGGTTCAATGTATAAAGTAAATACATCTGATTCAAGACTTAACGGATTGCAATACTGAGCTAAGTACTGGTAAAATGCATTGAAATATTTCAATAGCTATCTATGTACGTTTATACAAATATGTAAAAAGTTCAGAAACTTCTTTGAGTCATCCGAACTTAAAATACAGTGGGAACCAATAAAAATATCAAAAATAAGTTAGGCAACTGAAGTTTACTGTGTTGCGATTTTCCAAAACTAAATATACGCAAGTCAAAGAATATCTTAGTGAGAAATACGCGAATCTGTAGCTTGTATCAAAGGACTAATACGAGTTGGTTCTACAAGCTTGCAGTTCGTCAAAATGAAAACCACACAAGATAATGCTGCGCATGCGTGCTGTAACTCAGGCTGTAAACATCTTTAGTATCAATAACTTCACAATTACTTACACACTTTCATTCCAGTTGATATAACTATATCGCACCGTCAAATTTTTAAAACCTAGTCACAAAAAGCATTCCGCGATCATCAGACATCCTCTACAAAGTTTTTTCTTTCAATTATTGAGTGTTAAACTGTCAGGGAAGAAAATACATTTTTAGAAATGAGTCAACATAATAGTTTTGTATATCTATTTACAAATTTACGTAAATACTACATGTATTAGGAATTTGGTCATTTTAATCTAAGTTAGGCTTTAAAAGTTGGGCAAAAGGTTGAGTTTCTGTGACAAAAGGAATGAAATAAGAGGGTTACATGTCTTCGTAGAGTATGTAAATAATCGTTTTGAAAGAAATAAACCTCCCAAAAACAGTTAAACAAACACGATGATGACCACATAAATATAAATAAATAGGAAGATTGGACCCCAAAAGTACATGTAAAGCCATGCGAGTATTTTCTATTTTATATATATTCACAGATAAATAAAAATAGGGCCTTTTATAGTTATAAAGTATAATGTAGCGTATAAACAAACTCATGTTCGTTTTAAATAGCTAACACATAACACATACGCAAAAACATAAGTATGGATAAAGATATAAACTCAGCTATAGAAGGATAGAGGTACATCCATTTAAACAGATTAGGAGATATAAGATAAACCTGGTTAAAATGGAGTAGATACCAATAGATCAATAATAAACAGATGCACAGATATGCAATTAAACAGAGGTTTCAAAGGGTAAATATATCATGTATACCAATACACTTACAGCAATATGGACAAGTATAAAATGGACAATAAGATTGATGAACAACCACAAAAATAGATGAAAGATTACAGAAGTAAACTAATTAGAAAACAAGAAGGAATCCTCAACAGTCGCGGCGTTTGAAATTTTAAGCAAAATTAGAGCAAATTATTTTTATGCTACCTCCCCTCACCCCTTTTCATTAGCTATATTTTAGTGCGCCAGCAATACATATTGTGGGGCGTGCGATTACAAGATTCAATTTTATTACTCCTCAGGATCTCTGCGAGTCTGCCCCCAAATTAAAATGATTTTAGACAGGATTAGATTAAGTTAATCTACGAGACCTTGGGCGTGGCTTAGTACACTGACGTGTTTGACTTCTTCAGTTCAGAAATGTAATTAGATCTCAAATCGGTCAAGAGGTGAAACTATGAGCTAAAAGTTTCTATTTGAAAACAACAACAACAATCAATAACATTTAAAAGTGAAAAAAAAAAATGGTACACTAAAAATCAGTAATTCCTGAACAACGAAAGTTAATTACGTAAATCAAAACTAAAAGTAATTTGTTAAAACAGTGTAGCTCATGTTACATACAGAACTAAGTGTGAAGTGTCGTAAAACAAAATCACAAAAAAGGATTGTTTTTTAATTTCACGCAAAGCTACACAAAGGCTAACTCCGCTAGCCGTCCCTAATTTTGCAGTGTGAGATTAGAGGGAAGGCAGCTAGTCATCACCATCCATTGCCAACTGTTGGGCTACTCTTTAACCAATGAATAGTGGAATTGACCTTCACCTTATCACGCCCCCACAGCTGAAAGGGCGAGCATGTTTGGTTTGACAAGGAATACGAGGTAGAAAAATAACTTCTACAACTAAATGATTGTTAATTTAAAACAAAATGAAACACCGTGTTATAAAAAATTGGAAGTACCAGTAACACAATATATATTAATATTAACAGTAAATTACAAGGTTGCCTCAATAGTGGCTTCTAATTTGACTCGTGATCTACTTTTGACGACTGTATTCTATTTATAATTTTTTTTCACACTGACAATACTGCAACGAAACTACTTTAGACATATTTGTATACAGCTTGAAATAATTATATACTGAAATGGAAAACTATTAGTGTTCGGCGTTTCTTTAAAAACAAAATGAAAATAGACGTGGAAACAATTGTTCAAAAATAAGGCGTAGTCGTGATAGTTTTGAAAACGATTGTGGTCTACTGTGTAGTTATTTATACCACACGCGTTTTTAGAAGTATTCTTTGCATTTACAATATAATTAATCTTGTATTCAAAGAATACTGGAGAAACCTTGGTTGTGAATGAGAGTAATAATATGATGAGATCTGTCCAAGAATTCTTCTAATGTTGAATGTTTTTTTATTGTGTCTTAGGAACCGTAAGGGATGAACATTGTAACAATAAATTTGGAATATTAAGAAATGAACACTTTATAGCTCTGAAACTAAAAAGTGTTTAATAAAATATTTTGAACTTGAGCTATTGATAACATTCTTATGCTTGAATTCAGAGGATTTGCTGTGTTTGTAACGAGTTTTTCTAGAATGAGTTCTAGTGAATTTATTTTAATAGTGTCAATAAAACCTTAATAATCCGTCTAAAAATAAACAAATTTAATTAATTACTTAATCGCTAACAAGCACAACTAGTGTACAAGGTTAGGGTTTTTTCTTCAAAGTGCTGTTATTAATGACAACTCGAGTTCGAAATAAACATAAAACTACAACTTGTAGGCTGAAATAGCTAGTAGTAGGTAATCCTTGTATCTGACTGAAAGACAAATTGGACAAATTATGGAAATGAGTTACTTTTCTTACTCTCCATTTCAGATTTCAACTAAAACCAATTAATTACAAAGACTTCAACACAGCATACACGTCTTCGTCTTAAGGAGGAGTGTGGATCGAATAATTAATTAAACAAAGTAATTAACTATACAGTTAATTCACGTACGCAATAAATCTACATTTAACAACGCTGTCCTTAGAGATTAATATCAATTTGTTCGAACTTTTAACTGATGACAGAGACTAGAATTGTACACAAAATAAAGGGAATTCGTTTCATTAACGTACATGTACACACAAAAAGAACAAGAAACATCATATTAAATTATATATAGCACTATGCGAAACAAAGACAGAGCCTACTTAGTGCAATCTCCTACATCTTTATAACTGGAATAAAAGCGTTGTTCACTTAGCTAACAGACTAGTCAAATTTTCATTATTAGTAGCTTTTGCTGACTTACAAACCAAGTGAGGCTACTATATTGCACTGTAAATGATGTTATTTTTAACAATTTACAACTGAATTATAATTACAATTGACGTCCCACATTTATTATCATTTATGGGTTGTATATTTCATTTAAGAATATCACAGTTTTATGTTGGTTTCTGAAATAGCTAAAAGGATAGAAAAAAAACTGTTTCATTTACGAGTTTATTAAGATTGTTTGGGAAAGTAACACGACCATAAATCAACGATGGGTAGCATAGGAAGGTGTCTAGAGCTCCATATTTTCGAGAAAAAGAGAGGGGAGGCAGTTTTAGTTTTAATTTCTGCCTAAAGCTGAAGTTAAGCTATGGTCACACTTTATTTTTTTGTTCAAGTAAAACCAATAGTGCTAACAAAGTTACTGGACTAACTTGATTCAGAAAATGATAAAGTAAAACGTGATTCGACGCTCACATCTTGGCGTTTTGCCACATCGTATCAAACGCGAGTTGCTGTTAGTGTTCAAAGCACCCTGCTAACAACTACATGTATTTTTACTTTACTCAGCAACATCATTCGAAATCTGATTCGAGGGGAACAAATTCTTACTGATGTTCTGAACCTAAAAGATCTTGGGTTTTTCTAAAATGAAAATACAATAACATATTACCTTTTATTGGTTTCTTCGTTAGTTTTACAGCACACACAATAAATGCGTATAATTACTACTATTGTAAGACTCTTCTAATATGTTTAGAGATTTTAAGGGGTGAGGGTGTAATTGATGTTCTTGACAATTTATTCCAACAATTCAAGCGATTAATTTAAATAATACAGTTTAATACTAATACTGGATATATTATAACAACATGAATGTTTATCGATTAGTTTATTTAAAATTATAATATTAATTTCATTGACAAAAACATCCGTCTTCATGAGTGTGCGATTACAATTTAACCGTCCATGAAATTCTTACGTCTGAGCGACCTTGCGCGAAATCATGGCATGTGTGTGCAAGAAACTCCTGTGTTTGGTCTTTTTCCTTTGTCGAATTTTACATACTTTCTATTCCCATTTAGAAATGAAGGTTAATTGATTGTTTGTTTTTTTAATTTCGCGCAAAGCTACTCGTCCCTAATTTAGTACTGTAAGACTAGAGGGAAGGCAGCTAGTTATCACCACCCACCGCCAACTCTTGGGCTATTTTTCACACAAGAAGAGTGGGATTGACCGTAACACAATAACACCCCCACGACTGAAAAGGCGAGCATATTTGGTGCGATCGGGATTCGAACCCGCGACTCCCAGGTTACGAATCGAATGCCTTAACCCACCTGGCTATGCCGAGCCCTAGGTTAATTAATACTTAGTTTGTAATAAGGTACAATTATTAAGCCTGTTAACACTACATCCTTTCTTTAGTCCCTCATGCTTTTTCTTTTTATATAACGACAAAAAGTGTATAATGGTATTTCAACTGCACTATGTACACCATAGGTAAGCAGAGGTAAACTACAAGAGACCAAATACTAATGACTTGTGACAAATATAACTAATTATAATAATACTTCGTTAGCTTAAGAAAGGTATTCACACAATATCAATCAAAGTTCTTTCGTTTTCTGTCCAAGTTTTACGAAGGGATTTGATTGATAGTACTGATTAAGTTCCATCTGAGGCTATCTGTCTAATAACCGATATTTAAATGTCTGTCACAAAATCTGTGTAGCCATCGTTTAAACATATTTTATGATAAAAGTAGTAGATGAATGGCTGATCATTCTAACGAGGTTTCTACAAGGAAATCGGACAGGTCCTAATCTTCATGGTAGTTTAGAACGGGCCGTTTACTTTTATTAATGTCAAGGCCATTTCTTAAGCGCTCAAGTAACTTTTCAAACACCTTTTCCTCAAAGTCTAAAAGAAACCGATATAAGATAAAAATAAATTTAAAAAACAAACTGGGGCTTAGCACGCATCGTACACTTATTTCGAAAGTGCATGCATTTGAATCAAATTAAAGTGAATGGAATAACTCACCCTAGAAAACATCAATATATTTTGTAATGGTAAGATTTTTGTCGTTAGATCTCGCTAACAGTTCATTTTACGGGTAGGCCATCTCTCGCTGCTCACACGAACTTTTCACAGACGAAGATACTTAATTTCCTCGTAGAAATATTAACGTCCGAAATTAGTTCACACAAGTTAAACGTTTTGTAATGTTCGAAGTCTATAAACGTTCCTGGTCAAGTGTTTGCATTTTTGCAAGTAACAAGCGTTAATCACAATCATAACTTCCGACAACAATATAAAACTCTCTCTCTGAATTTCGTTGGTTACCATTTATAAGCTCTAAAGGGAAATTCTTGAAATTTCATTTGGCTTTAATACTAGCAAACTCTAGCTTTTTACATACACACATCGTACATTGTTGATTCTTAAGCTCGAGAATCTTCTACAAATGTAGAAAACAGGCGGGACTTTTGGAATACATATCTAACACCAATTTACATGTATTTATAAATATATATGAAATTGAAACAAACAAATATTAAAATAAATGTACAATAGTAAATTCGTTACAAAGTTGACAGGTCACGGATCAAAGTAGGAAGTGGGTACAACTCCTCTACCAATAATATGCAAACCACAGGGTATACTATAATTGATCAATAACTGATGGTACTTGCGTTAGTTCATTATTCCATATATTTTGCAAATACTTCCTGTTGTCTCGGCATAAAAACACCCTCAAGCTATCACACTGCTTCCCCTATGCTTCATAATAGGTGCTATGCATTGAAGTATCTTTCACCTACCGCCAAACGTACAATCTACACTTTGAACCAAATACTTCAAACATGGACTCCATAACGCACTTTTTAAATCATCAACAATCCAGTTTTTGTACTATTTTTAATACCAAATTTCAGTATTTTGACAATATTTGGAGATCGAAGTTAAGTTTTTAACTGTTACACGACCAATATTCTCGTTGAGTCTTCTTGATACTGTAGATCTGGACACTTTTCTGTCATTTGGTACATGGTTGTTTATCTCATGCTTGAGATCAGTGACAGTCTTCCTTCTGTTACAAAGGCTGCACAAGCGAAAACATTTAACATCAGTATCATTGAGTTTAGGTGTTCTATCTCTTCCTTTCTTATTTTCAAATCTACCCGTCTCAGTGTCATAATCCAGAGCGTACTTGACAGGGTTCGTGAGACATTCTACTCTGCAGCGATTTGTCAGAGAGTCCAACCAGCATCACGTGAAGCTTTTATGCGAACTCTCTGCTCTACTGACAATTCTTTGCGTTTTTTGGGCAGTGGCATGACAACAAAACTTAATATATAGTGATAAATACTTTTTTTTTTTTTTTTATGAAGGTTTATTTGTGGCGTACTATCAAATTGATTTCTTCTATTATATACCGGTACCATATGCTAGCTCCTTCCTAGCTTCCTTTTACACATTTAAGACACTGCATGGGGTACCATGACAGTTATTTCAGACCTTAAAATTGATCAGTATGTTCATTCAAGCAAACCCTTATGACATGCCCTTGGTACAAGTATATGAGAATTCTAAAGAATGATAAGTATTCTCACTATAGCTCATTTAATTGGCAACAGGAATCAGTGAAGCATTACCATAGTGTTGGCATTTATATTCTGCAGTGGTATGGAAGAATTAGCCTCATAAAATGGAAAAAAAAAAAGACAAAATATTCTCTTGTCCTAACACTCTTGCATGGTACTGCACGTGTACGTATGTATATACATGCATATTTACCAATACACAATCACTATTCATGGTTTAGGAGGTCTACTTTAAAGTGAACAATTCAATCAGTTCGGGTATCATGAACAAGTTATGAAAGTACTTGATAAAGATGCTTGTGAAGTTAAAAGTTAAATATTCATATTCAAATGTCAGGAATCCTATAAATAATAAACATCATATGACCAAGATCCAATTAGAAATACATTTCTGTAAGTGCAAAAGGGTGTTGCAACGGTCAGATGTCCATTCTTGTTGTCTTTTGTTAAATTTGATAAAACAGTATCTAACTATTAGCACTTAGATTAATAACTAATCATATTTTAAGCATGAGGCTTGTATGGAATGTTCATGATGAGGTAATCGTACTGTTACACAGGGATCTAGTTCAACAAAGTGAGACGGCAACTCGAAGTGAATTCATCAGGTTGTTCTACAGCGTGTTATCTGAAACGTCGGCAGTTTACTTGTATGTATAGCAATAGAACTATCGATTAATAAATTATTTTGAATGTAGTTATATACTATGGAGTTTGCGATATTTGTTTTCTAGAATGTGGACATCTTCAATGCTAGTTATCGCTAAATTATGTTATATAACTCAAAGTATTTCAGTTTTACTAATCAAACGTTGATTTTCAACGCAATTGAAAGGATTGGTTCCGAAATAAATATGGTGTCCTTTTATGCAATCACAAAATAGGACTTTGGTATGTATCGCAAACAATGAGCCGAACAACACACGGCTTATATTTTACACGCTTTTACTACAGAATTCATTATCTAAAGTAATTTTATATGGGCGATATTCGTTAATATAGTAATAAGTTAAACTATTTTACTGAGTTTATACAAATTCATTTGTATGTCTATATGTATTTTTAATGGTGGTTATTTACCATACATCTTACAACTTGCATTGTTAACTTTTTGTGCTTAATCTAAGCCATCTTACGGTACTTTCACCATTAATTATAGAAGCAGTAAATTTTATTTAATGTCATTATAGATTTTATACTTTCTAGAAAAGTACGTTCAATAAATTTAATATTTTGATCAATCCTTGAAACACCACCCGCTCTATTCTTAAGTGTTCTTAAAAAAACAAAGCATTTAATCAAATTATGCTATTAGCACGTGTTCCCACACATGCGAAACAAATTAGCGATTTAATGGAGAAATACACATTCTAACCAAATTTTAATAAAGTCCAATTTATAAGTTCCTAAATCCCAATAAAAATGTTAAAGTTCCAATTTAAGGTATTGATTAAAAACTAATATATTTTATTACAATCACAATCGTAGCTACGCCTACTCTCACAGTCCCAGTAAATTACTTAAATAGAATGAAGTTCTCAAACTCAAAAAATAGCAAAGCAAAACTCGTTGAGTTTTACACTAACCCTGCACAACAAAGTTTGAGCCATAATATAAAATTTTGCTAAATTTATAATCTACCATGGATTATACAAACATTACTTTGAATTTTTAAACTTGTAATTTTTTTTATAAAGAACAACCTTTCTTCCTGAAGTTTTGTCAAAGATCTCATCTTTGTTAGTGATTCTCAAGTTGTCAATTTAATACCATGTGTAACAACTACACCTATCGGCCCAACTTGTATCAAATATGTACAATGTATAAAGTTTGTATCACAAAGTATTCAATACAATGTGGCATTATTGTACAGAATGTGAGATGCACTTGCTTATATTTTGGATGGCCTTGTCAATAACATGAAGTCTTACCAAAAGGTGGTGAAAAACCGGGTAACTTTGCTTGTTTAACTGTGTCTGTTGCGCTCACGTTTGTGCTGCGTGTAATCCGAAAATGAAAAACGTGAACTGTTAAGGAAAACATGCAACTTGACAAACAGCAGTTCTTTGAATTCTCTAACAAAGACCAAATTTTATTGAAAAGAACACATGATGCCCTAGCCCTTTAGATAAATAAACCTGCTTTCATCAAAAGGTTTTGTAAAATAAACATCTTGCTTTTCTTTTGATGTCAACTTTATCAACTGATTTGAAATTATAAAGTCCATTATTTTATAACTCCAAAAATAATTATTTTGATTATACTCTTCCATAAAAACTTATTAAAATTATCTACTTAAAATTTTGCAGACTTGATCTTTCGTAAAGAAACAACTATTGATATTAACAAGAAGTACACGGTATTAAAATATTTGGCTTATATTCGAAAACATTCTGTACCTTTTAGCTTGATTACATACAGAAAGTTCCTTTTAATTCAAATTTTGGAAACATGGTATTTTATGAAAAATCATTAATATTGTATCTAGTAGATAATATTACAGTTTTGTCTGCTTTAGCTTAATTTCTAAAATATGTTGTCGTTTGCTTTCAGTTTCGTTAAAAAACTGAAGTTTTCTTACCATGCAATTATGTACATTTGAACAAACATCAGATCCTGTAAGCGTTCGTAAATAAACACTAGGGTTGGTTTGGTTTGTTTTGCGCAAAGCCACGCAAGGGTTATCTCTGCTAGCCGTCCCTAATTTTGCAGTGAAGACTAAAGCTATTGTTCACAGTACCAAAGTTAAGCTCATTTATGTTCTTCTTAAACCACCACATTGTAGTTAAATAAATCTTCAACAAAACAAAAACGTTTCCTAGAACGTGAATATAAAAATTTTGAAATGTCTTCCCTTTCTTTGGGAACCAGTTATACAATGTCTGAGAAAAATTAGATTATAAATTATTACTATAATTAAAAGGTATCAATTTTTATTCAAAACCATGTTAATTTGGCGGGGAAAATTGACATAAACTGCTGAATAAATGTTCCAAAGCAGCACAGCTTAATTGGATAACGTTCACAGATGAGAGAAATACCAAAGGTAAAAACTCATTCCTTGCTCCTAAACCACTTTTTTTTTTTTTGTTGTTGTTGTCTAAGCAGTGAGTCATTTGATATTGCGATATTAGATCCTTGAATGTTGATACGTCTAACGTAGGCAGGTATGTTTTAACTTAGATATTTTCTTGGGAGTGTTTTATGACGCCAAGAAGTTTACATATGTTAATTTACCCGAAAAAAACGTTCCAAATGAATGAGTCAGCACCATGAAACAGTTCCAGACAAAGAAAATGTTCACTCACCTTGTACACCTGACCGTAGGTGCCATTCCCTACCACTTCAATCAGTTCAAATATCCCAGCAGGATCCTGCATAAAAGCCAATACATATGTACAAGATAATCATAATATTACTTTATTCAGATATCATTGACGTACAATCATGTTACCATATAGAGTAAACGACGAAATTGTTTTTTATAATCCACTAGCGTATAACTCATCAAAAATAACAGGCCAAGTACTATCCCACAGTATAACCTAACCTCACATTTCATAACTAACTGAAATAACTAATTGTTACGAAAGCAAGCTTGACAAAAAAAGCACAAAAGTGTTGTCGAGGTAGTCAATTGTCAGTAAATTTTATGAGTACATATATTTCATTACAGGTAGTCAATACGATAGGCATCTAGATACAGACATTTTAAGAACGGTTTGTTTCGAACTTTGACAACCTTGTCCGTAATTTATTATCTATATTACTAACACTTATTTTTAATTACGCCATATTTTACGGTGTTTTTTTATAACTTCTCAGGTTTGATCAACTACATGGCGACTAGAACGAGAAGTATTAAAGAGTTTATATCTATTTTGTTAACTTACGTTGTTGATAAAAGAACTGAATACAACATGTAGTACTCAATAATTACCTAACTTTATTGAATAATTGATTTTTCACAAAAATATTACGATTTTTTGGGGTACAAAAGACTGTTTACAGAAAGCTTGCGTCGGACCATGCATCAGTAGAATCGTATCGCGAAAAGTATAACCTATTATTGTAGTTAAGTCTGTACTGAAAGTTTAAAATGAAATATATATAACATACAACAAAACTGGAAAAATATTTATTGATTTCTTACTTTAAAAAAAGACTTGTTTTTTGTAAGAACATTGGTGATAAAACAGAAAATGGCTTAATTCAGAAACAATTTCAGTGTAAAATTGAATTATCTTTACTTTCACGATAAATTATGCATTTGACTCTAGACTGGATGATCTTACACTACGTCTTTTGGCTTATTATAGTAACAGTCACTGTTATATTCATTGCCTTTAAAAAAAATATTAAAATATTTTATGCCTGGTAAAACTTAAAAACCCTTGTAAAAGTAACATTTTTTTCAGATCTACAAATAATAAAAAATTACATAAGGAATACAATATATAGTTCAATTATGAAACTTGTTCTACCAAGTAACATAAGCATGAAACAAAAATGAAACACTAATTTTGAGCAGCAAAAAGGAATTATTTACAATTTTTGGGCGTTTTTTTTTTCGGGGTGGGGGGGTAAAAAGGTAATAAAAGGTCAGAAATAAAACCAAAGACTAGTAATTTTCTTAACCTCAGATTAACATAAAATCATGTATCTTGAATTCTGTGTCTATAATTCTTATTTGAAAAACCTTATGTTACCATGAACCAAGGTGAATTAGATTATCTTGTGTTACTTGTAGCAAACACAACTATCTCTTGATACATTATTGAAATAGCTCGAATTATGAAGAGCTGCATTTACCTTTAAATGTACATAACTAGTGTTAAGAGAACTTTGGTCACCAAGAACTACCTTGAAAGAAAGTAATGTATAATTACTACTGGACTAAAGTTTATATTTGAAAATAGTTGTGATTGTAAAATTCACAATGAAGAAAATACATAATTCTAAAAATAAACGATTTTGTACACAAACTTAATTAAGTATACACACCAATTAATTTTACTCAACAGAAGAAAAACTGGTCATTAAAAGTTTAGCACACTACTTCCCAAAATACCGACACATGTTGAATTTTCTCTAGTATTTTAAACATAAGAATATAAGATACTGCATTAATTTACCCACCCACTACTAATTATTAAATCAGCACATATAATGATCTAAGACAAGGATAACAATTTATAGAGAAGTCTTAGTCAAGGCCATTTAAAAAAAACTTGTAAATTAATAACTTGAACCTTATTTTTTCATACTGTATAAAAACCTATAAAACTGGAAGCACACATATACTATATACCAAATTATACGTTTTTGTATCTGGGCTACAGTTAAATGATCCTGAAATAATAAGATGCTTTATTATTATTATTATTATTATTTTTTTTTTACAAAGTTACACATGTTCTTATGCCACATACAATGTACCTATACAACTGGGCTCTACTTATTTAAAAGTCACTAGATCACTTTTTGAAACTTAATATTTTGCTGAAATATAGTAAACAATATGACACAGAAATAAAAGAAAAAGACTGCTATTATCATATAAGGCATTTCAGATTAATTACTGGTAAAAGACAGTTTCAGAAACAAGAAGTCATGTATCACAAGTGATGTCTCATTATCACTGCTAATATTTGTTAAAAAGTATAATCTGTTGTCACTGTAAACTAAAAGTTTTATTTTCAGAACTGCTGAACAAATGTCAAACTAAAAAACAAACTATTGTATGTTGTCTCAGCATGGTATGATACTGATAAGAGTTTTCAGATTACCTTACATAAAGTCCTTACTTACATGGGCAGATGTTAAGCACATTTTATCAAAGGTGAAACCTAGAATCTAAAAGTTAATAACTGTTTTGCTAAATCTAGTTTTGGGCTACTTTCAATTACAGTAGTTTCTATAATAAGGGTGCAGAAAGCTCAAGTTGCCTCAGGACATTAACATTAAACCAGCCAACCTATATAACAATATTTCTTTTATATAATTTGAAACTTTTACTTTGGAATAAATTATAATACCAAGCAAGGTTTTTTTTTTTTTTTTTTTTACAAAACGTTCATTTTCAAATATTCATGCTGTGTACTTATTCTAAATAAGATGTAATTATAAGTTTTGCATTTCTTAAACCTTGGAAAAAAAAAGTATATGAAAACCCATTATTAAAATTCTGTTTCTCTCTCTCCGTGTACCATGGAAGATTAGTCTAAAAATTATTCAAGTGTTCCACGATCTAGTTTACGTTCATTTCATAAATATCATATATTAACATCTTAAACAGCAATAGCTATTAAGATGAAGTATTATTTATTTAGGCCATTAAATCAATACTCTGAATAGATTCTTCTTCCCAGTACATACGAATAAAATCTATCATCACAAACAACATTTTATCCTAAACTCTTCAAGGAATTATTATTTACTCTAGAAGAAACATGGCTGCTAAAACTAAACAAATCACAATCATAATGGCATTAATATTTACTTCCGATTAGAAACACATTGCAGTAAAATATTGGTTAACATAAAAGTTCTCATAATTATTTGAAGAGTAGTGGTAGTTTTGTTTGTTTTTTCTAACTAAATACCTCCAATATACACTATTAAATTTCAAAAGGCAACAATGGGTTAGGTTACGTTATTTTATTAGTTCAGTATCCTCACTGTTGACAATACTTTTGGTGGTTTATATTTTTCACTAATAAGAAACTTTGTAAAGTTTTAAACTGTTTAAACTTTGTAAAATCTGAGCCTTCACTGCTAACATAATTAAATACTTAAAACGACTTTGCAAATACAGTCTGTATCAACAACTTGAAAATTCTTTAATATTTGAAATATAATTTTTAGACAAGAATATTTTTTTAGTAAAAATCAGTTATATTTAAAATATATTTACCTTTATAATTCAATGCATTTTCTTACAATAATTGGATTAAAGTAAAAACATAATACTTTAAAATGAGTTCTGGTTTATTTTACTTAATGCATTGAACTAATTATGTGTATACATTAGTTGGACTTACTATGGTCACAAACTTATAATAGAAGACTTCTAACAAATCACAAACACTTCGTTTTTGATTAACTTTCAAGTTCAATATTTTATTCAGTTCAAAATCAACTACTGTATTTCTTTCATAATTATTCCTTTACATTGTGTACACAACCATACATTTTTGACATTGAAACAAACATTACAGAATCTGGTTCATAAGTTTTTAAAGCCCATTTTTAATACATTACGGTAAAACTCGTTTTTTCTCAATCCCTATACATTACTCAAGAGTTACACATTTGACTTACCTTCAGACTATTTAAATCGATATCATCTAGACTACAGTTGACAGTATGCTGAGTGAGCGCCATTTTTTTCGATTTCAATAATCACAGTATTTTAATGTAATGGAACTTTCTGTTATGCAATATAAAACCTTAAGATAGCGTAATATTGTTCTTACACTCCACGTACTACTTTAATTGAGACCTAACAATTAAACCTCGGGTTTCGACACTGTCACGATCTTCGCACACAAACACACGTAAGATGACTGGACGACGCTTTGCTGACTCAAACTCAACGTCATAGCGCTCAGCTGATAAAAAGGAGAGAGCCACTTATATCTACTGTAGTACTTAAAAGCGGCGTTACAAGCTGCACTTGTTTTGAATGTTTAAAAGTATCACAGTTGTGAATTATTTTAAGCTACATAGGGCGCACCTTGTTTATAACTGTTTTTAATATACTTGGAAATAAATAATTAAGCAATATTAGACTCAAAAGAGTAAATTTAGCCTATTTTTTCACTCTTCTAGGAATGTTACTACTTCTACCTTGCCTTCGAATAAACACGTTCCGTCTGGAGACAATCTCAGCCCACACAGGAGTTACTGTGAGGTGCAACGCTGCCCTCTAGTAACAAAAATAAGAAATTAGTGTACTTAATGTATATTAACACCGTTCGAGATAGACGTTACTCCTTTCTATTATTCAAAGAGAGAATTATCAAGATATAATTTCTCGTTTAGACGTTAAAATATTTTATAAAATGTAATTTTAAAAAATCAATCTCAAATATGTTAAACTATTTAAACAGTGTTCTGTCCTAAGATGGCTCCGCTCTTCCTTCACAACGCCCTCTCCTTGAGTTGTTTGTTTTTTGAATTTCGTACAAAACTCAAAAAACAAACAATTTAGTAGTGTAAGACAAGAGGGAAGGCAACTAGTTATCACCACTAACCACCAGCTTTTGGACAACTCTTTTACCAACGAATAGTGGAATTGACCATAAATTATGACGCCATAACTGCTGAAAGGGCAAATATGTTTGGTGTGACAGAGATTAGAACCCACGATCCTCGAGTATTCTAACCACCTGGAAATGTCGGGCCTCCTTAAAATCTTTATAACTATCATTGTTCCTAATACCATTGAGCAGTATCTCTATTCTTCTGCCCCACAGTGGTTTTCACTTCATTTGTTCTTATAAAATAAGCTTTAGCAAAGTTTCATCGCGAAATATGTTACCCAGCCATATCTTCTGTATCTTTCTAATGACTTCTGTCAAGCTTCTCTCTTCAATCAATGCGAGCACCTCTCCATTGGTTTTTCTTTCTATTCAACCGACTCTTACCATTCCTCTCCACGCCGACATTTCAAACTCTTCAAACGTCTTACATCTTCATTTCTTAACGTTAACGTTTGAACAGCATAAAGCCACACTAGTGACTTTACCAGAATTTTTCTTAGATTCTTTGATAGTCAACTTGTTAGTACATCCTTCTCATTATTGAAGACTTTTTGCGGCCTTTGCTTTTCTAGCAATAATTTATTTTCAATGATTTTCATCTGATGTCAGTATTCTGCTAATGTATCTGAATCTTTCTCGGTGTGGATTCCTGTACGTGGTAAGGGGACCTCCCAGGGAAGGTTCTGTTCTTTTAGTTTATCTCCTCTGGGATCTAAACATCCACCCATGTGTTTGCCGTGCGTAGCAACCCATGAAGGGGAGGAGAGGATCCTGGTGGTTGAGGGGTCCAACCATAACACACCATTTGGCCTTCAATTCCAGAAGACGGGCAGCCTTGAGGTGACTCCCTTGGGTCAATTGGCTGGTCCACTCGGGCTAGAGTCAACCAAGTACCAGTGTTGAATGTTTTCAGCAGGAGTTGTGGACATTATATCTGATGCTGGTGTTTGGGTATAGTGCTCACGAACCTGGCGTTGCTACAGTGTCCTTGTTTGACATTGTAGTGCGCCCCTCGTAGGGTTCTATGGTGGGTGGAGTTAGTGGGCACCGAAATTTCCCTCTCTTTATTATGGATATTCTAATTAAAAATCTTAATAAAATAGTGAAAAAACAGTCTATACGTAAATGACCACGTCTTGAAGATTCTGAGCAGCAATCCTCACCATCTGTACCACCTGTTGTACCTCATTTTCTTATATTGCATTCACTTTTAGACAAACTTTAGAGCAAATGTCTCCCTTTTTCATTCAGAAGGGGCTAGAGGGACTTTCTGGCTCTCCAAAGTCAGTAAAGGAGCTTCGATCTGGTGACATATAGGTGGAAACACATTGAACTCCTCTTGCATTCAAAGGCAATTGGGTCTATACCTATTGAACTTACACCACATGCTACTTTGAATTCATCACGAGGAGTTATTGTTGAGATGGATTTGAAATACACCCCAGAGTCGGAGATTCTCTTTGGTTTCTCCATTCAAGGAGTTTCTGCAGTGAAGCGTATATTCACTCGGAAAGATAAAATTATGGTGCCAAACATTCTCCTTATTCTGACATTTACTTCACCATGTCCGCCTGCCACCATCAAGGCAGGTTAACTTATGGTCATACATTCCAAACCCTCTGCGATGTTTCTAGTGTCAGCAGTTCGGCCACTCGAAAACGTCATGTCGTGGTTCCTTGACATGTGCTCGTTGTCGTGGCAAGGCCCATGATGTCTACGAGTGTAAAACGGATTCATTGCATTAGTTGCAATGACTCTCACCTGTCCTACTTTCGTTCTTGCCCTAAATGGTTGGAAGAAAAAGAGGTGCAGCGTTTGAAAACGATTCATAATATTACTTATTCTTATGCTCGAAAATTGCTGTCCACCACCTCATCTCGGACGTATGCTGCTGCACTTTGTTCTACAAGTACAGAGAGAGTGCAGACAGATCACTCTGTACTTCCAAAAGAATCGTTCTCCAAACAAATGAAAAGTCGTTTGACCTCCATGGTTAAAAAGTTAATGAATCAACTTCAACACTTATCTCTGTCCCTTGCATACATTTCAAGAAACTCCAAGATCCACATCCTTTGGTTCTAGGTACAGGCATTTCCTCGGATATATCTTCTTCTCCCACCCCAAGATGCAAAACAATCATTTGTTCACTTTCTCAATCATTGGAATCCCATTTCAACAGCAAAAACCTGCCCAATCGACTCAGGGAAGGATCCATGGAGGTCGATAGACCTCCCTCGAATAAGAACAGTAAGGGAAAAAGACGTGGTCGTAAACAGAATGGTTCTCCACCCAATTTGCCTACACGTAAATAAAAATGGCAACCCTGATACAATGGAACTGTCTAGGTTTACGTTCTAATCTGGAAGACATCAAAACACTGATTGCTTCCTACCATCCTGTTTGTCTCTCCTTACAGGAAACATTTCTGAAACCTGCCGATACAGTCACCTTTCGGCCGTTTTCTTTATACAGAAGTTACAGGTTCTGTGATGGATGAGTGTATGGAGGGGTGGCATTGTAGATTGATCAGCATGTGCCCACCCTGTTTTTGTCACTCGACACACCCTTGGAGGCCGTAGCAATGCGTGTTTCCTTGGGTCATACCATCACTGTTTGTTCTCTCTACCTGTCACCTGGAGAGACATATGATCAATCAGACTTTGATACTCTCATTGAATAGTTGTCATCTCCTTTTTTAATTCTGGGAGACTTTAATGTACATTATCCCCTCTAAGAAAGTGCTAATACAGGTAGGAGGGGTCGCTCTGTAGAGCGTATGCTCTCTGATAACAACTTTTCTCTTTTCAATGCTGGTTCTTCTACTTATTTTCATGCATATAGTCAGTCCTTTACTGCTATTGATCTCTCAATTTGCTCCCCTTCATTATTCTCCCATTTTTCATGGAGGGTTGACAATAATCTGCATCAACCACTTGCACGTGTTCGGTGCCCCGGTGAAAGCTGGATCATGCAAATTGTCCCTCTTTCACTGCTCTCACAGAACTTGATCCTGCCATCGTCTGTAAGCCATCAATAGACGACTGTGTGGCAGTAGTAACTGACTGTATTATACAAGCAGTTGCTCAATGTATTCCTAAAACCTCGTCCATGGTTGAATCCTGCTTGCCACGTGCCACGGAAGGCTCAAAAACGGGCCTGGGATACTTTTCGTCGATATCCCACACTCTCGAACCGCATCGCTTTCCAGCGGGTCCGTGCACATGCTCGGTGGGTAAGACGTCAAAGCCAGAAGGAATCTTGGATTCAGTTCACAACTGGCATATCCTCTACCACCAGTTCCAAAGTCATTTGGGACAAGATTCGAAAGGTCAGTGGGCAATATCACTCTGAACCCCTTTCCATCTTGCTCTCTGATGGCCAGGAAGTAGCTAATACCCGAAGCATCGCCGATACTTCAGGTGAAAGTTTTTGCCGAGTATCTAGCACTTCTCCTTCTTCTTCCACCTTCTTAGCCATCAAGACTCGGGAAGAGAAATCACCTCTTTCCTTTCGAATTGATTGTCACTATGATTATAATCGTCCTTTTACACTGGTGGAATTCAAACTGGCCCTTCATCGGTTGGACCTGATGATATACACAATGACATGCTGCGCCATCTAGCTTCTAATTCTCTTGCTATTCTTCTGATTGTTTTTAACCGGATCTGGCAGGAGAATGTTTTTCCTGATGCCTGTCGCCAGGCTATTGTCCTTCCTGTCTCTAAGACTGGGAAGGATCCCAAGGTTCCTTCAAACTACAGTCCAGCTGCTTTGACGAGCTGTCTTTATAACACCTTAGAGAGGATGGTTAATGCTCGTCTTGTTTAGTTCCTCGAATCAAACAACCTCCTCTCGCCCACCAAGTGTGGGTTCCGACGACAGTGTTCCACCATGGACCACCTGATTCGACTTGAAACGTCAATCAGAGAAGCCTTTCTCAAATGACAACATCTTGTATCAATATTCTTTGACATTGAAAAGGCTTGTGATACAATATGGAGATATGACGTTTTGCAAGGCCTCCATATATATTAGTTACGTGGCAATCTGTCCATTTTTATTAAAATTGTTTTAATGGACAGGAGATTCCATATTCGTGTAGGTTTGATACTTTCCCGTTCTTTTCTATAGGAACTTGGAGTCTCTCAGGGCTGTGTTTTGAGTGTCATACTTTTCAATATAAAAATTAATGCCATCACTGAACAACCCCCTCTCACTCTTGCAAACGGGCAATATGTCGA
This sequence comes from Tachypleus tridentatus, assembly GCF_004210375.1. Classification (NCBI taxonomy): domain Eukaryota; kingdom Metazoa; phylum Arthropoda; class Merostomata; order Xiphosura; family Limulidae; genus Tachypleus; species Tachypleus tridentatus. The sequence continues at coordinate 61,725,013 of NC_134825.1, forward strand.
CTTTCACATCTCATGTCAGTCGTCAAACATGAGGTGTATTGAGCAACACCTACAGACTGCACTCAATCGTTTACTGAAGTGAACCACATTAAACGGCTTTAACTTCTCTCTCTCTAAAACTCTTTATTTGCACTTTTGCCGCCAACTCCGCATCAGTAAAGTTATGCTGCCTGTGATTTCTGAGACAAATTTCTTGGGCTTATCTTTGACCTTAAGCTGACCTTTATACTACACATTAAACAGCTACAGGTCAAATGTACAAGAGCACTGAACATCCTCCGTGTTCTCTCTTCCACCACTTGGGGTGTGGATTGACGTTCTATGCTAAAGATATATCGTGCTTTTACTCGATCGAAACTTGACTATGGATCACCGGTCTATGGTTCTGCCAAGACCTCGGCCTTAAAGATGCTAGACCCTATTCATCATCAAGGTCTTCGGCTCTGCACTGGGGCTTTCTGCACTTCCCCAGTTCAGAGCTAATACATAGAGTCTCATGAACCTTCTTTGCACCTCCGCCGTTTGCAACTGTCTTTACTATATTCTTCGAAACTTCGTTCCTTACCAATGCATCCAACTTGGGGTTGTGTTTTCCTTCTTGGGTGGGCCGTACTTTTTAAGAACAGACAATCTGCCATTGCTCCTTTTGGCCTTCTTATTCAGATGCAGTTGGATGAATTGTGTCTGTCCTTGGATAACATTGCTGTATTCACCGGTCAGCCCATCCTACCATGGCTTCTTACAGTCCCCAAATGTTACCTATCTTTAAGTCATCTGAGAAAAGCAAACACTCCTGATTGGAAATACTGTCTGTTATTTGCTGAACATCTTTCGAACCATCCTTTCATTCCTATTTATACAGATGGTTCGAAATTATGTGATTGTGTGGGCTTTGCCATGATTTGTTGTGGCTCGGTGGTTGCACGCAGAATCCCCACTACAGCTTCTGTGTTCACTGCTAAACTGTATGCCATTTCTCTTGCCCCGGATCACATGGAAACTAAAAAGCACTCAAGCTGCACTATTTATACTGAGTCGCTTAGTTCTCTACTGACCCTGGAATCGCTTCATGTTAGTTCACACCCGGTTCTCGCCGATATTCAAAACCGACTGGTCCATTTCGCTTTTACATCTACCTCTATTCAGTTTTTTTTTATACTGGGCCACGTTGGTATTCGCGGAAACGAGCTCGCTGACATCGCATCTAGGTCTATCTGTTCTGGCACTATTACTGCTGTGCCTGTCCCATACATGGAATATGGTCCTGTATTCAAGGCTCGGCTCCGTGCCAGCTGGCAGTCGAATTGGAGTGAGCAATGCGAAAACAAGCTTTTCCAAATAAAACCTTATATTGGACTTTGGCCGTCTTCGGAAAGAGGAAGTTGTTCTAACTAGACTACGCATTGATCACAGTTTTTTAACTCATCGTTTTCTTTTATCTGGAACTGATGTACTAGTGTGTAACACTCAGATAACAATAAGCCACATTTTACTTTCTTGCCATTGTTACGACTCTCAATGACGGCACCATTTTAAACATGTTCTGTCCAAAGGTTTGTCCATAATGTTAGACAGTATTATTGGTGATGGTGACACTGTCCACCCTGGCAATGTTTTTAGTTTTTTAAAGCCCATTAATCTTTTTAATGCCATTCAAGTTTTTTAAATTTATACATTAGACCTTTTTTAATGTGATTCCCTTTAAAGAATCAAAGTCCATCTAGTTCGATTTCAAATTAGAAACTGGCCGTAACATTAAATAACTCGAAACCAGGACTGGAGAGGCCAACTTCAGGTGACTAACGCTACTGTTTGAACTACCCGTTAGTCATCCTGGCGAGTTATTATTAAAATTTTGCTACAAGTCTTTTAAAACTTTTATTATTTTACTTTTTGAAAATGGCCATAATGTCAAACAACTCGGAACCAGTACTTGAAAGGCCAACTTCAGGTGACTGATGGTGATTTTTGTACTTACCTGTTAGTCTTCTTGGCGAGTTATGATAATTACAATTATGCTACAGAAAGTTCTTTACAACTTGTATTACCGTAGTTTTTCTCTTAACGTTGTAGACTAGATGTTAACATGGTTTAATGCTATTTATGTTTTTTTTTATACTTTGTTTTGTTTTTACCTTAATTTTATTTTATGAATTTCACTAATGATACTTTAATTTTGACTTTTTACCAGATGTTTAGCACAGATAGCCTAGCTTCTTTGTGCCATAAAACACTAAGTCAAGCAACCAATCTTTCAACTGTCCAGCTGCTGACCATCAATTAAGGTCTTCGTATTTTCTCGTTGTCTTGAGAATTTCGTAACTTTTGTCCTTGTTAAGCTGATCTCCGTCACAGATTTGGTAGTTGTTGTTTTCGAAATTTTAACCAGATGTTGTAAATCTTCTTCGGTGTCGCATACAAATACTTGATCATCTGCGAATAGGTTAAAATAAATATATAAGAATTTAAGAGCAATTTGGTTTTCAATACTTACCACAAAGTTGAAGAAGGGATTTATTCTCATAACCGTCCATTATTTTGAGTTGATAGACAAGAGAGGGAAGGAAGCTACTTTACAGCACCCATTATAAACTTATGAACTATTATTGTCTGACCGAAAGATAGAATTTGACTGTCATTCACAACCATGGCTTTAAAAGTGGAGACAGGTCCGGCATTGCCGTGGTTGAGGCGCTCGACTCGTAATCCGAGGGTCGCGGGTTTGAATCCACGTCACACCAAATATGCTCGTCCTTTCAGCCTTGGGAGCGTTTTATGTGGCGGTCAATTCCTCTATTCGTTGGTAAAAGAGTAGCCCAAGAGTTGACGGTGGGTGGTGTTGACTAGCTGCCTTTCCTCTAGTCTTACACTGCAAAATTAGGGACGGCAATCGAAGATAGCCCTTGAGTAGCTTTGCGCGAAATAAAAAAAAACAAAAGTGGAGAACGTAGTTTTTGCGGAACGGGTCATGATCCGTGAACCTTCGGATTTGCACTTTATCCACACTAATCTTCAAGCCATTTTAGTCTTTAAGAGTCAGATGTAGAGCATTGTCTATTAAAGGTCTAGTTTTTCTGCCCCCCTCTCCTCACCCCTTCGATTGTCATCTTAGTTATTTAGCAATATTTTTCTACGAGACTTTATAAAACAAACTGCATCTGAAGTGAAGGCACTCTTACTAGTGCCAAGAAGTTTAAAATATAAAAAAATTAAAAGTATTAATAAAGCTTATAAGAATATCTCACTTAAAATAACTGCCATTATATTAACTGTTATGATATGAGATGCAATTTTTTATTTTTGTGACCACATTGTAAGCAATAAAATTATAAAAAAATAGGTGTATATTTTATATTTGTAAGCATTATTTTGTAACATGTGAATAACATATTTCAAAATTGGTAAATTTTAATTATTGTCTAATAATTGCTCCACGCTAGTACAGCGGTATGTCCCCGGATTTACACCGCTAAAATCAGGGGTTTGATTCCCCTCGGTGGGCTGAGCAGAGAGCCCGATGTGGCTTTCCTACAAGAAAAACACACACACGTCTAATAATTAAGCTGATTTTATTAATCTTTGATACTTTAAATAGATTATGCTGCCCATAAATTTCATTATTATTTCTAAACTTTGAACGAACCATTTTTCGAAATATTTTTCTTGAAAGATACAGACAGTGACAATGTCGCATTAAACATTTACAGTAATGAAAAAGATAGACAAGTGGCTCTTATTTTGGTAATCTGTTTTATTCAGAAATCCGTATGAACTGTAACAAAAATACAAAGAAATCCTCCTAAAACCAGAACGCTGCAATCTTTTTCCAGTTATATATTTGATATTAAAACAAACATATTTTGTAAACATGTAACACATCTTGCTCGTGCTCAGTGTCAGTACGACCACAATTGATTTTCTTCACTATGTGTTGAAAACTCTTCTAGATTTACAATTATTTCCCATTGTTCTTATAGAATTAGCTTTAAAAAAATAAAACAAACTATGTTTCTTGTCAATCTAATTTATTTCCGTTATCTAAATAAAATATTTCGAGGATATACAGTATATACTTATTTAGTTTCGAAGAAAGTCATTCCTTTTCTTTTTAATAGAATAATTCATATTGGTGGAGTAGAAATTTTTAACAACTTGAAAGAACAATCACATTAAAACTACACTTTGGGAAAATATTTACTGCAGTTTTAATGGATTAATAACATCTTACGTTTCTGTAATTACTTTATTTATGAAACAGTCTGTGTTTGTTTGTGAAAAGAGATATTAAACTTATCATCATTTGGCATTTTTGGTACCTTACAGCACTAGCGTCCTCTGGTAGCAGCAGCATAACTTACATCTCATTACTCTCGTGGTTATTTTCTATTATGAAAGGTGATTGATTCATTATAGAAGTATTACTGAGACAAGAAACTAACACTGACAATAACTAATGCATTATGTTATATTTTTAATGTAATATTAGCGGAAACGGGAATTATAAAACCGTTAGAATATAATCTAACGTAAAAAAAGTAAATTTTATCTCTGAATTTAAATAAGACATGACAATTATAAGTCATCCTGGTCACAACTGCTCATATACAGAAAAAGTAAATTGTAGCGACAGAACAAACGTTAATTAAATAAAGTGTTTCTCTTATAGACTAACGAAACAAATCTATTAAATAGTTGGTACACATGAATTTGATTCACAGAACTTTGTTTCTTCATGTAGTCAGTAAGTTTCTGAAAAATGGAGTTTCACAAACTGTTATCGTTTATCATTGTAACGTGTGTGTGTGTTGTTGTTTTTCTTCAGTTTCAGTCGTAGAGATTTTATTTTAATGTTCCAGGTGGCATCTGATTAATGTTGTAGCACATTATAGCATTCATAATTACACGAGTAAATATTTTGTAGACAGATGTTTTGAAAGGCAGATAACAGGTGAGAAGAATGAATAATGACGAAAGCAGAAACAATAGACTAGGTCATGGTTATAACAAGAGAAAAACAAACAATAAACAGTTTTCGACATGACTTTAAATAGGACCTAAAATAATATGGTAATATAAATTTTAAAGAGGACACGCTGTCCTGTAAAATTATAATTCTTTCATTTAAAAATGAAAATAAGAAAAATTTGAACTTTCGACCTTATTAGTCCAGTAGATACAGTATATTAAGCTGACGCGTTTCGACAAAAAATACAAAACACACACACACACACACACAAAGCAACAACAGGAATACATAGCAAGTATTTTATCAGAAATTTCTTCATGAGGTCATTTCTATGCTCAATTTATCTACTATATTTACTTACATTTTGGTCAGGTAGTGGTTATATTCACAACCAAGACAAACTTTACCTGTATCAGCAGAAATGTTTGATTTTCATTGTTTTAAACTGAATTTCAAGTTAGAGTTTTAAGAAGACATTTCTCTTAAAAACTACTACTGAAGCAAATATAGGCTGTAAAACATCCGTCTCAGGACTCTCTATAAGATGATTAAAAATGTTACTTGATTATGGAGTGAAATAGTAAATGACTAGAGGTGAGTTAATCTTATATTGAATTTTAGAAATTAAAAATAATTTACACGTTTAGTACAAGATTTGTTTACGATCATTTTCAAGCTCTTAACTTATATTCCCAGAAATTATGTGGTTTTATTTTCATATTAACAAATAATTATCATGGATTACCACACATCTACGAAAAATACGAATAGAGAGAATGAATAACTGGTATGAAATTAAAACAATAACGTAGTTACTCTTTTATCTTGAATGAAAAGTGAATAGTTTCATATTTGATGTGAGAGAAATTCGTTGCTCTTTGTCCTGTTGCTTAAACTGTAAATACATGTTATCAACATGAGCATAAGTAATACTGCAGTATCAAACGCATGAAGACATCCTCATAGGATGGTTACTCGATAGATTTACCTACATTCTATTAGACATCGGTAGGTCTACGGATTTACAACGCTAAAATCATGGGTTCGATACCCCTCGGTAAAACACAGCAGGTAGTCCGATGTGGCTTTGCTACAAACACATGTACGTTATTAATATTAGTAAAAATGCCAAATGCTTATTTTGTGCTTCACAAACTGCTTTTGTTGCAGCTGAAAGTATGCTTAAGTCATTATACGAAATCGAATGAGTCACAACTCTTAAGCCAGAAAACGTTCGTATCGGTTCTCTTTCATGAATCTTGTTACATGTCTTCTGATATTGCAGGTTGTTGTAGATACAAGTTCCATTGCTTTTCTGTTGAAGACAATAAATATTTTACACATGTGCACAAAAAGTATACAACATGGAACCTGAAACTTAAGAACAACAAATACTCATTATGGTTGAAGTTAAAGAGCAAAATTTACCCAACATCAAGTTACCTGCATATTAACGTGTTAAAAGTTTGAGAAACTGAGCACAAAGATACTGAAAATGATTTGTTATGATAACAATAGAGTTTACTTGATATCAACTCACCATAAGTCTCAAAATAACTTGTACATCAATTAATTGAATAAATATGTAATATTACTGTTATCTACTTTACGCACTGAAATATTTACGATGTATAAAAAGATTATAAATTCCATAGATACATATATCATTGATAATATATGTCAAAAACAGGAAGAGGTAACATTTCTATGCAGTTACATGTTGTGTATATTGAAAATATTACAATTATATGTCACAATCCTTCCATAAGAGGCAAATTCCACATTCTATAAGACTTCATAAAATACAAAGGTTATTATTACAAAAAAACAGGCTGTCACTTTAAATGGAAACGTATACAAATATGAAAGTAACTAAATAATAATACGATTATGTCTTAAAAAATTCGAACGCTTGCGAATATTATGGTCATACACTAAACGACTTAGATGAGGAAATGTGATGCTTACAAAAGTAAAACAGTTAAAATACGTAAAGAACATTTGAAGATATTCAACTATTATAGTTACACACCTAGAGACTTAAAGAGATATATTTGACTAAAATACTTAAAATACCTAAAGAACATTTAAAGATATTTGAGTATTATAGTTACATACCTGGAGTCTTAAAGAGATACACTTGACTAAAATACTTAAAATACCTAAAGAACATTTGAACGATATGCAACTATTATAGACAGTTACATACCTATAGACTTGAAGAGATATATTTGACAGGGTTGTTTGACGATTTTGTCAAGAGCCAATACAACAGGTGATTGGTAAAATAACGAGCCAATTGGATCTTCACAAGATCCAGAGATGCCATCTTGGAATCTCCTGACTGGCTGAGGTTCTAAACTTGTAGGATAAGAGGGCAGGGTTCTCGTGTTTGTCACTGTTTCAGTTCTGTAGTGGAGTTTTAATTTCATATGTTGTCCGACCTACATTTTAGAAATTAAAAATGAAGTGTTAAATACGCAACATGACATGGTATGATATGTTAGTTATGTAACACAATTATTGGTTTGCATGTACAAAAGCTGTGTCATCAGACGTATTATTTTAAATTTAATTTATAGTACGTAGCGAACTTGAGAATATTATATCTATTCATTACAATATTTTCATTATAGTTCCAAATTCATAAACAAGTAGAGATTAATCTCAATTATAAATGTAAAATAGATATTCCTTAGCCTGCGAACAGAGTATTTAATCTCAAAACTGATGTTTTAATTAATCACACGCTCTCATGCAATACAGACAGACCCAATATATTTATCTCAACATATTTCATTACATCATAAATTTAAAGCTTTTGTTTGATTCTATAAAATCTATTCTCACTATAGAACGCTGGGATCAAAAATTGAAGAATTATCTGATAGGTTTTTATTCAATTTAGAGCAGAGCTACATGGAGCTATCTGTTGTGTCCACCACGAGGAATCAAACCTCATATTTTAGCACTGTAAGTCCCTAACTTTACGAATTTCCCTTGGAGGACTCTGATGGAATTAAATATACAACTTTTAAAAATCCATGTTGTAATTTATTATTCAAGTCTCATACAGAATCTGTTTAACATACATTTATATATCATTATTACAAAAAAGTGTGACAGATTTAATCAATACTGTAAGCCTTCTTTGCAAAACTACAGAAGAACTATTTAAGCTAGCTGTTCCTAATTTTGTTTGTTTGTGTTTGAATTTCGCGCAAAGCTACACAAGGGCTATCTGTGCTAGCCGTCCCTAATTTAGAAATGTAAGACTAGAGGGAAGGCAGCTAGTTATCACCACCCACTGCAAATTCTTGGACTGCTTTTTATCAACGAAAAGTTGAAGTTACCGTCACATTAAAATTCCCCCATGACTGAAAGAGTGAGCATGTTTGGTGTGATGGAGATTCGAACCCGCAGCCATCGTTAAACTACGAGTCTAGTGCCTTAATCACCTGGCCATACCGGGCCTCCTAATTTTGAACTGATAAACTTGAGTACTGTTTCTCAGCCTTTAAAATTTTTCAGAGGACTACAAATCCATCTATGTTTTTGTTTTGAAAACGAAAGATTCCGTTTGCGTAAAAAAGCTGTATTTGAAAGTTAAGTACTTTAGTTTATATAAATTGGATTTAAGAAAAATATTTATTTATTCTATAAATTATATTTTTCAAATATTTTAAGAAATTTCGAACACGACTCTGGGCTCAAATCTGAGAAACGATGAACTAGGGAGAAGACAGCTAGTCAACACCATCCATCATTAACTCTTAGCCTACTCTCGTGACAATAAACAGTGGTATTTGACTGTCACGCTCCAAAGTGCGGAGTGCGAGATTTTTTCTTTAGGTAGTAGCGAAACCTCAGTTTCACGGTCCGACACGCTGAATTGACGTCAGTATTGTAAAAAGAACTTCCTATCTCGTCAGCTGATAACCGGAAACTTCTAAATTTTAACTTGTGTTAATGTTTTAAGTATTAGAATTTCTCTGGTGGCAAATCTTGAAATAATCAAACAAGTCCAGAATGGTTCAAAAGTAACATGACTTTAGGATATGTATGGAAGATTAGTCTCTATTTAAGTAACACGGTACAAATACAAACACAAATGAAAACGGAATAGGTCGATTAAAATACTCTCACCCATCTGCACTGGAAGGATAAATCATCTCGTTTACAAAGTATCAAATAATCTCATTTTGGATCAACGCAACAGTAAATTTAGACTTAGGTTGATCCTTTCTTCATAAGAATAATCCATGGAAAAGCAAAGTCGTTTAATGATTAGTAACTAAACTCATGTAAATTTTGATTGATTTTTTTAATCTTTTATATGACAGTTTATCCTTTTACAAGAGGAAATGAAACTGGTGATTCAAGAAGTTAGTCAGTAGGAAGAAGGTTTAATACACTTTTATATAACATTCACTTAGCCACATCTAAATCTAAACAACTGAGCTCTGTAAGATAAGTAAAGTCATGTTTTTCTTGCCTCATAGACTCCTTCTTTGGTAGCAGAAAAACAAACTGTTGTGTGTAATTTTGACCCTCCTTCACAAGAACCAAGGTAAGAGAGAGGCTTGTGACATATTATAGACTTGCTTTCTTGTCCTTGATTACCTAGGACAATATGAGAACAAGTGTGTATGATTAATACACAGGCATATGAAAAAAATGAGTGAGCTTTAATATAAATATGCGCATGTGATGTGACATTTATTCAAGTTTGTAAAATATAATTATGGAATACATAGAAGTATACGAATATCTTCTGCAGTCTTAATAATTTGGCAGGAGAAAAAATTTGCTATGTACGAAATGTAATAAAACCCACGCGCGTGAAGCGAAACTAGTTCTATTTCTAATTTAGTCTTACTATGAGTAGAGAACGGCGTTGACGGCACTGTTGGATCCCAGAACAAGTAAATGGCTAGAAAGTCCTGAAGGTGGTTGGTAATCGTGTATTTCACCTGGAAACTAAAAAAAAAAAAAAAGTATTCTAATTTTATATGAAGAATCTATAGTAAAACAGTTAATACTGGCATAGTTCCAGCCATTAATCTCAACTCCCATGTCATCCTGTCGCTTTGGAAACCAGTACTTATATTACTACATCAATAAAGGATTGTTTGATATGTTTTTAATTTTTTTTAATTACGTGCAAAACTATACAGTGTAAGACTAGAGTTAGTTATCACCACCCACCGCCAACTCTTGGGCTACACTTTTACCAACGAATAGTGGGATTGGCCATTACATTTTAATGCCCCTATGGCTGAAAGGGTGAATATGTTTGGTATGACAGGGATTCGAACACGCCACCCTCGAATTATGAGTCGAATGCCTTAACCATTTGGCTATGCCGGGCCTCAATAAATGATTGTAGGAGTTCAGTAGCCAGTTACATGCATTATATATTAGACATAAAATACGAATTTTCATTGTCATCATATTTATTAAAATTAATAAAGCAATTGTTGTGTCTAGGAAAAATGTTTGAAAATCAGTACTAAAGTGACTGCATCAAGTAATATACACCTGAAGACCTAGACGTAAATTGCAGTAAAGTATGGTAAGCGAAAATATTTAAAATACGTTCCTCACTAACTGTAGATTTCCAGAATATGGTCAGTGAATAACCAAGTTCAATACTAAAAAAATAATTAATTTGTGAAGCCCAGTGTATTATTCTAGTTACCACGAGTCACTGAGTTAAACGGGTTTCGAGGAATTCCACTTCTCACCAATGATCTTCAACAATGTCAAGTCAAAAGAATAAGATAAATATGGTTTGAATTTCACGCAAAGCTGCATGAGGGCTATCTGCGCTAACCGTCCCTAATTTAGCAGTGTAAGACTAGAGGGAAGGCAGCTAGTTATCACTACTTACCGCCAATTCTTGGGCTACTCTTTTACCAACGAATTGTGGTATTGACAGTCACCTTATAACGTCCCACGGCTGAAAGGGCGAGCATGTTTGGTGTCATGGGGATTTGAACGCGTGGCCATCGGATTCAAGATATCGACGGTGGGCAAAGAACTGATATTCCACTGCGTAACTTTGCACTTAACAACAAACAAATAAGTACATATATTTTACATTTACAATATTTAAATGTTTTTAGTAGTTTTAAATCAGAAAATTGAAGTAAAGGTTGTGTGTCAACTGAACCCCAAGCTTTATATTCTAAGTATGATTTAATTAAGGAAGCTATCTGCTGTTCATGTAACAGTTACAAAGGATGTGGAATGTTAGAGAAATATTAACGTTTTCATCCAGTGAAAGAGTAAGAGCATCTTTGTGTAGCCTCCCCTTGTTTCAATCTGTTTAACTTGTTAACCATATGCGATTTTTCTTTTCATTAATACTCACCAGTATTCACCTCAATATAATATTACCTGCACACTAGATAATACAAAACGTTAAAGATGTAATTTTAACTACAATCTATCTAATGTGTAAAAAGGAGATGCAAAAATAGGCGTTGTTTGTTTCAGAGCAAAGCCCCATTGGGCAAAAAGATGTGCCACCGCCGGGAATCGAGTCCTGGATCTTAGCGTTACAAGTTTCTAAACTTGATACTTTTTAACCGAGAAACAGAAAAAAGGAAAATGTTTATTCGTAATGTATCTTCTCAAACATGAAAGAAGTATTTATAATCAATACAAATAAAATAAATGTGTTTATAAATACATAAAAAATACAGCATGCAGTATATTAAAGTAGCTTTAAATGACAATAATATTATAATGCCTTTTCAATTTTAGTTGACTTTAAAAGTAACTTAGTGAATTATAAACTTAATAGATAGTTATAAACTTAATAGATAATTTCTAAAATACAACTTAAAACATTTTTAAAGTTATTGGGTATAGTATTTCAATTTTATACCAGTGAAAGTTATTGAACATTGAACTATTTTTTTTAAAGCGATATGGACAAACTAGCATTAATTCTTGTGTGAGTGTGAGTGTTTTATTTTTTTTAAGTTTGAAAAATTGATATATTTATTTATTAGCACAAACATAAAACTAACTATTGAGTATGTTAATTAATTTTTCCAGTTAAACTGTTCTCACTATCAGGACTCTTGCTACTGAGATTTAGATGTATTCACACAATTCTTACCTATCATTCAAATGAAGCGGTGGTCCACACTCGGCTGTCATGGTTAGGAGTGGCCTTCTCACTCGTAATGAAGGGAGCATGTGTATTATTGTTTTCGTGTAGCAGTTATGTTCTGTCTCCAGTACGGCAGACAGTGGAATTTCAACATCCTGATAACAGAAACAACCAAGAAGCCACTAGGCTTCGTATCCGTGATAATTCAAATAATATAACAAAACTTCAGGAATATAATTTTCAATCACTTATTTATTAGTTTAATATTTTTCTTGCCTTTTTAAAACATCATAAAGTTCTGATGTATATTTTGTAGTTAATTTCATGTTACGTTAAATAATAATCTTTATAAAATAGCAAGTTAGATCTATTATAATTAGTCTTAATAGAGAACAGATCAAACCTTTATTTTTATTAAAAGTTTCAGCTTTTATGGTAAGTACGATTTATTTTTAGAACTGGTACAACGTTTTGACCACTGGTGCGATCATTAACAAGTACGAGAATTTCAACTGGAACAGACATTTTAGTATTTAAATCAACATTCAACAACCTAACAATTAGCTAAAACGTGGCGCAGATAGCCCTCGAGTAGCTTTGCGCAAAATTCAAAACAAACAAAAAAACAAAAGCTAAAACGTGTGCACTTGTGAATGATTGCACCAGTGACTGAAATACCACTTCTACTTAATGAAATAAAAGCTGTAACCTGTAATATAACATAATTAATCAGTAAGTAATATCAAAATAAAACTTGTTTTTTGCTATAACAATCGTACGAAATTTGTTGTATAACAAGATAATTTTTTATAAAGCTTGATAACAATGATGCTACAATGTTTGAAAATGAATGGCAGGTTTACGGACAAACTTTCATAACAATCAAGTTATCCATATGACAAAATGTATTCTACTCATTCTAAATAAAAATGTAAGGACAATACTATTAGTGAGCTTTATCAGTTATTGGCTTATATTTACTTTGATTTACGTAGGAATATATCAAAACTTTTATATTAATACATCTCGATAAACTTTTCATATGAATTATCAAGCCTGATAGAAAGAACAAGCATATATCCTTTACATTCTGTGCAGCATAACGGAAAGACTTTATTACATCATGTCAGTAACAAACTGCTCGTGAGTCACAAACTTTTTCATCTGCTGACTACTTCGGCGGAGCAAAAAAGCCGCTGACCTAACCCACCTCACACGGCCTCGATAGTGACGTTGCGCGTCAGTGACTTACATTTTGGATCAGCTGCGAACATACTTCAAGAACCACAGGTTCAAGTCATTCAAGTAAATCATGTATAATGTTCCGACAAGTTATCACATGTAAGGTTTTTACGCACATTTTTACTCACTCACCACTTCTTGTTTATTCATTGTTCTTTAACAAACAAGATATTTGAGAATTCTCTAGTGCGCTGTTGTTAGAGATAGGTACGACTTATTAACAACCATAGTGGGATATATTAAGACTGTTTATGTTAAGGTTTATTACGTAGTTTTTAATATTTAATGATTATTTAGTTTTAAGAGCAAGAATATTGAAAGGTTATTTTAAAAGCGATAGTTGTAAGAAGTTTTAAAACTTAACTCGGTACCAGTCGCACGTTGTGTATGCAGGTAAATTATTTTACTAGGCTTCAGTAATATTGTTAACGTCATCTTACTCGAAGCTTGTAAGTGTTCCTCGACGTCGCTAAAGGTTCTAGATTTAACTGTCGCGTGTGATAAATACGTGCAGGTATAGAGAGGAAGCGAAGAAAGTAAGTAAGAGCTAAGCAGACAAATCTCGACTGCGTGATTGGCAGTTTAGTCATGACGGGTGATTTCTAAAAAAAATCAGAAAAAGTCAAAAATTCAAGTTAGAGAAAGTGAAGTTAAAATGCATGATTGTTAATTTAGCCGTAACGGGTAATATTTCAAAGTGGGTTTCACAGTTTAATAGAAATAAAGAGAATAGTTTATTTTACCAAAGGATGTTTTAAAGTAATTGAATCAGCCTGTGTGGACTTTGACAAAAAGGAGACAAATATTTAAAGTTCTGTATACAAATATGGTAAACCAAGGGGTAAAGTTAGTGATTGTATCGTAGATTGAGTAATTAGAAATAAAATAAATAAAAATATTTTGTATTATTCTGTTCAGTTGAGTTTCAAAGTAGTTGAACTAGTCTGTGTGGACTTTTCATAAGATACAACTGTGATACCTGTAGTGTAATTAATATTTTGTACATACATTTGACTTGTTTTGTACATATTATTTCATAACGAGTGGATTGTGTGTTGTCTTTTTATTGTTTGAATTTATTGTCAGTAAGTCAGACTTCTACCATTTTCATAGTAGAGTTTCTGATGGGTAGCGGTAAACTTCGACAAGGGTATCAAAAGTATTACATATTATGGGAAACAATTCTGGTTGTATTATTTCGATGATATTCGTGGCTGGATGTCTAAGAATCCACTATGAACCAAAATACAGGATGCTAAATATGTCACTTGTGGTGCCATATTTGCATCTGTGGTGGCATGTTAACATGTAAAGTATTCTTTAAAAGTTACAGTTAATCCCGTCTATTATTTGTATCTTTGTTTTTGATGTAGCTTAAGAATATTTTGGTGTTAGAATTAACCTCTTCAGAATGTTCATAAATTATTATATAATGGTTAGATATTCAATAAGGCAACCTGTGAAAACATTCCAAAATCAGAACAGTCAAAAATAAAAACTGAATATTTACACCTATTAGATCAAAGCAGTGTTGTGAATGTTTGAAATAGTGACTGCACGTAAGAAAACATGGCAGAGTGGAATTTTGGAACATTTAGCATGTGCAGAAGTGATTGTAATGCCGCCGCTCATTCAGGTTACTCTAGAGTTTTAAGACTCCTTGTTCATTACTTTCTAATTTTAATTATTCTCAGGGCTGGGCATGGCCAGGTGGTTAGGACGCTCGATTCGTAATCTGAGGGTCGCGGGTTCGAATCCCCGTCTCACTAAACATGCTCGCCCTTTCAGCCGTGAGGGCTTTATAACGTGACGGTCAGTCTCATTATTAGCTGGTAAAAGAGTAGCCCAAGAGCTGGCGGTGGGTGGTAATGACTACCTGCCTTCACTCTAGTCTTACACTGCTCAATTAGGGACGGCTAGCGTGGATAGCCCTCGAGTAGCTTTGCGCGAAAATTCAAAACAAAACAAACAAGGTTATTTCCGCTGTCAGGCCCGTCATGGCCAGGTGGTTAAGGACTCGAATCGTAATCCGAAGGTCGAGAATTCAAATCTCCATCACATCAGACATACTCGCCCTTTCAGCCCCGGGGGCGTTATAATGTGACGGTAACTCCAACTTTTCGTTGATAAAAAAGCAGCCCAAGAGTTGGCTGTGGGTGGTGATGACTAGCTGTCTTCCCTCTAGTCTTTCACTGCTAAATTAGGGACGGATAGTGCAGATAGTCCTCGTGTAACTTTGCGCGAAATCCAAAAGAAGCCAAACCAAATTTCCTCGTAAATAACATTCCCTCATCCTTAATGAACAGATTCGATATCATTTTCATTTTTCTTCGTTTTGAGACTTGTGTATTGAATTCAACATTTTTAAAATTAATAATTGTGACTCTTTATTTTTTTTCTGCATAGCTTGTTTCACTGTTTCATAGACAATAAACCATGGTATTCGAGACTTTCAACGTTTTCTGCTATTCAATCAGGCTACATCATATTCTCACAAGTCTGAAATTATTTTCATTTGACAAGTCCATTAATGCTTAATATTTACCATCCCCTTATTATTTTCGAATAATAGACGTTGTTCTAAAATTCTGTGATGTTTGATTTTTTATATACCGTATCCCTTAGTCTCCAATTGTTTACCATACAGAACACTTGCTTTATATTCCACTGTTTTTATGGATCGTTTAAAATTCCTGTTTTGATGCAGTTGTGACTATAAACTGAGCCCGAAGATTCAACATGCACGATTAATGTCGGTAGATGACGAAGACAACGAGATGTGTTTTGCTAGTGAAATGGCTTGACAATTTGATATACAGGTTGAGGTAAAAGTGACTATACATACAGCTGTTTCGCTCAGAACATAGTAATTTGTAATTTTTACTTTAAAAGAAAGAACAATTTAATTTATTTCTGCTTTTTGTAATATTGTCTATAGCACCAATCGTAGAATACCAACTATATTAAGTATATCAAATATATAATATCAACTGTATTGCTTAACCCGCATATTAATTGTTAAAGGACGTCACTTTGTATAAAGTGGGTTTGGTGGTCTGATTTATCAGAGTAACCAGATAACAGCTTATAACGTTTCAATAATTGCGGATACCATGTACTTTAGCAGAGTGTGTGACTTAATATTTAGTTTTATCTTATATTTTGATTACGCCCATACACACACACACACACACACACATGTATAAATAACTCGATATAGTATAAAATAATTCGTCGTTACCTTGTTCACTTTTTTAAATTCTGTCTTGTTAAAATTGATCAGAAAGAGGTAGCTATGTTGTTCTCGAGGCTGTAGCCTAATCGGAAATTGATTTTTCCAGCTGGAACATCTTAAACCAGTCTGTTTGTGAAAAGCACATTCCTCTTTTGGTGTCTCTCTGTGTCACAAAAGTGTATATTTTTAGTTGTTTTGCCTTCTTATCAGAATCTATATCGATGAATCCTAATGATTAACAAAGAATGTTTATTCTATTTGGAATGAGTGAACTAATCTAGTTTTTCCCTGGACGTAGTCAGAAATGTTAGATGATTAAAAATGTTAAACTCTATCAAATCTAACAGTATTCACAACATTTTTAACATTTCATTCAGTCAGAGATTCCTCAATTCGAAGAGGAGCAATGCAATAAAACATGTTTCTATCATATAAAAATAAACTAAGCAATAAGTTAAGAACTTGTTTTGTCAATTATAAATAAATGAGCCAACAAAGCGGCTAATCTGAAAATATTGTACCTATAGTGGGTGTGTCTCTCTGTGTCACAAAAGTGTATATTTTTAGTTGTTTTGCCTTCTTATCAGAATCTATATCGATGAATCCTAATGATTAACAAAGAATGTTTATTCTATTTGGAATGAGTGAACTAATCTAGTTTTTCCCTGGACGTAGTCAGAAATGTTAGATGATTAAAATGTTAAACTCTATCAAATCTAACAGTATTCACAACATTTTTAACATTTCATTCAGTCAGAGATTCCTCAATTCGAAGAGGAGCAATGCAATAAAACATGTTTCTATCATATAAAAATAAACTAAGCAATAAGTTAAGAACTTGTTTTGTCAATTATAAATAAATGAGCCAACAAAGCGGCTAATCTGAAAATATTGTACCTATAGTGGGTGTGTCTCTGTGTCACAAAAGTGTATATTTTAGTTGTTTTGCCTTCTTATCAGAATCTATATCGATGAATCCTAATGATTAACAAAGAATGTTTATTCTATTTGGAATGAGTGAACTAATCTAGTTTTTCCCTGGACGTAGTCAGAAATGTTAGATGATTAAAAATGTTAAACTCTATCAAATCTAACAGTATTCACAACATTTTTAACATTTCATTCAGTCAGAGATTCCTCAATTCGAAGAGGAGCAATGCAATAAAACATGTTTCTATCATATAAAAATAAACTAAGCAATAAGTTAAGAACTTGTTTTGTCAATTATAAATAAATGAGCCAACAAAGCGGCTAATCTGAAAATATTGTACCTATAGTGGGTGTAGTGAAACTAAATTCATAATTTTGGTTTTTCAGTAGTGACAAAATGCATAATCGAATACATAACCCATTTTATAAATTATAATAACACTTATATAAACTAATACGTTTTTAAATAATCTTTGAAAGGGGAGGGGTAGTTCATAACAGGAAATTAGATTCATTTCTTATAAATTAAAGCTTATTTATTTTTATTATAGGACGCTAATTCATATTAACTTTTAAAGAAAAAGCTTATAAAAAGTTAAAAACCACATATTTTACTGAACACAAGACTATACACATATTCACTTACTGTTTTACTTAAGAGAGAACTCTGGACTACTTGTATGGGCATAAGTTCGAACATACAATATGTTACAGTTACAATACCTATTGTTATTGCATCATCAAGTAAAATTACAGTAAAAACGGACGATACGAGAGTTTTGCTGAACATTTCTGTAGTTGCGAATATGAATTTAAAAGAAGGCTCTAACCAATTCAATATTATAAGAAGTAGAGACATACAGTGAAATGAATAGAAAAACGTTAACTGAATTCTTGGAACTAAGAATATTATTTCAATAAATTAAGAAAAAAGCTAATTATTACAGTGAATCTAATACATTTCTGCTTCTTAAATTATACATTCACATGTAGGTTGTATTTCAGGCATTTAGATTGTTTATAATTACCAGACACTTATTATTTAACGTCTTATATTGTGCTTTTACATGGATATTCCTTTAATAGTTCCAAGATAAATACTCCAGTGGTTATGTTTAAAACATCAAAGAATAAATGGAGAGTCTGTATAAAAATATGATATCAACACCAAAGTCAAGTTAAAATATAATATTTAGGGACAATAAGGAACTTTTCGGTCCATCTCAGCTGTTCCATCCTCTAAACCAAAGTAAAAAAAAAATTAAAGCCATCCTTTATGAAACTTTTTTTAAACGCAAATTTATTACCTCCACAACATCTTACTGCAACCCATTCTATAGGCCAACCAGCCTATTTGAAATATAAAATTGTCTTAGCCGAAGACGGCTTCTGCCTTGCCTAAATCTATATCTGTATTCCATAGTTCTATTATTCTCACTGTTAAGTATGTTGATGCATCAACGTTATCAGTTCCTTTTTACAACCTTAAACACTTCAATCAGATCCCTTCTATCTCTTTTTTTTCAAGATAAAATAATTTTATAGATCTTAATCTCTCTTCCACGTACCAGTTTAGTAACCCTCCTCTGAACCCTTTCCAACAATTCACTGTCTTTTCTAAGGTGAAGAGCACATGACTGAATAAAGTACTTTACATGTGGCCTAACCAGTGACACCTACACAATGAAATTATAGTCTTTTTAGACTTGTATTCAGTATTTCTGTAAATACAACCTAAAATTTTACTTGATCTGCCACTAGCAACAGCATGCTACTTGAATGGCTTTAAATACTTATGGATAATTATATTAAGATCCCTTTTCGTCATAACATTGTTAATGTTATTTCCAATCATATTATAGTTATAATTTAAATTATGATAACATACACGCAATATCTTGCATTTATCATAAATAAAACCCATCTGTCGTGTACTTGCTCAACTCACTAAATGATCTAAACCCTTTTGTAAAGCAACATCATCCATTTCACAGCCAGCAACACCCAAGACCTTGATATCATCTGCAAATTTAAGTAATTTATTGACAATTCTTTCATCTATCTCATTAATGCAAATTAAGATAAGCAATGGTCCTGAGACTGAGTCCTGTGATACACTACTTTCAACATTAATCCACTCTGACTGAGCTCCATTTATAATAACTCTTTGCTTTCTTCTATCAAATTATTTAACTTATCCCACATATCTACAGAGATAAGTTTCTTTGCAAGCCTTTTAAGTGGCACTTTGTCAGATGTATTTTGAAAATTCAGATACACCAAATTAACACCTTTACCATTATTTGCGGAAGCAGTAAGATTTTCAAAGCATGTCAGAAAATTTGTAAGACAAGATTTTCCTTTAGTGAAACCATGTTGACAAACAATAAACTTCTGAACACTGTTATTAAATGACTTTGTAAAATATATTTTAACATACTTTTCAAAACTCTTTCCACTATTGATGTAACACTGGTAGGCCTATAATTACTGGGAAAACTTCTATTACCTCCCTTCAAGATAGGAATGACATTAGCTAATTTCCAATCTGTTGATACTTATTCCACTATTCAAGGACTTAGAAAAAATTGTGGGAAGTGGCTCACATATCTAACCTTTGGCCTCTTTTAAAACCCTACATAGGCTACATACATTATGCCTACCACGAGAATTGAAACTCGGTTTCTAGCACTCTAGAATAAACAAATACCATTGTGCCACTGGGGAAAAGCATCTTTTGTGTAATAACCTGTGTGCTAACTTTTTGTCAGAATGTTCAATAAGTACTCCTGTTAAACGATCATACAGATAAAATGCTTCTCTAGTTATGCGCTATGAATTCTGCCATTTCTTTCTAATGCAATATTTTCTTTAAGTTTAATTTAATAAAGTTTATAAGCCTGTATTTCAGTGTTTCGTTTTGTTGAAGTCAAGATGAATATTACTTATTATATCATTACTTATCTTTTTTATTCATATGTAATGAACACGATAGTGTAATAACATTCATCTGATTGTTTATATATCATGAAACAAGTAAAACTATTTATAAAATGTTTATAAACGTTATCATGTAATCCCGATGACAGCCACTCCAAAATAAATTTTAGGGTTAATAACAGTGGTGATTATGTTTGTTTTTGCTGGTGCTCCAAGTAAATTCCAATAAATTCCTACCTCTTGAATTATGCGGGACGCGTAGGCTGTATTTCATGAATTTAATTTGTTTATAATCACCAAACATTTAAGAATTAAGTGTCATATCTGAGTCGTAAAAATAACATTGGTATCTGCAGTTTATACAGAAGTTTAAACGTACAACTGTTAATTCTTTAAAATACTGGAACAGGTCGTAATTTAATTTTTTCTGCATATTTCTCAATTGTCTTACATTGTTATGTTTTTGTGTAAAGTGTATCTATAAGAATGACAATACCAAAAGTAGAGAAATACTTGAACCAGGTATATAACATAATATTTACTTCCAAATTTCAACTACTCTTGAAATTTATAATAAATATGTTCACTTTAAACACTGATTAATTTATAAAGACTGTGATATGTGTCATGCTGTTGTGCTATGCAGGCATAGTGCATGTTTTCTATCTCATTATTTAACACTTAATTAATTATTTTTTTTTTGCAGTGTACGTGGTTGTCAGTCAAAAAGTCACTCAGTTCCTTTCGTCGTAGCTACCTATCAGCCTAGGTTATTCACTTGTCGTATCACATGTACTCTCTCGTTGAAGATATTTTTCTAAGGTTGAATTTCTATTGGCAGGTCAAATGATGCTTATTTGTTGGTGGGAATGACCAACAGTTACATGATTTCTGCACACTTACAGAAAAATATAACGTTATTTCTTCTTGCGTATAATTCTATGTTTTCTTAGTCCAGAACTGATTTAGTTACAGTTTTCGTTCAACTTTCTACAGATAGACCTCCAGTAAAAGTGCCGTCTCTTATGCACTTGCCCCCTTTTAATTTGTTGTTGTTGAATAAAACTATTTCATTTTGCTACACATTGTATTCATTTTTAATTTTTTAAGATCTTTTAAACTCAAAGCATTTACATTTGACTGAAAGTACATTTTCTGTCACATTTTTTGCAATTATGCAGAACCTACAACGTCATTCTTATGGGAAATCAGTGAATCTGAGTCTATTAAACCATACTCTGCCCTTTAAGATTGTAATGTTCTAATTATCTTTACTGAAGCATTTTAGTAATAAATGAAACGTTTTGTTATCGTCAGGTAGAATTTTAAAATATAATTAATTTGACCAATAAATTAATTTCCCGTTCATATGTTTGTACTATAATCTCCCTTACTATATTTTTTCTAACTGAACAAAGTAGAATTTTCTACTTTTTCTAGAAGTACGCAGAATAAAAACATTCCAAAAATGCGTAATTACAAACTAATAAAATGTTCTGGAATTCGGCCATAGTAGTATCTGTGGCACGGTAGTGACTCCAACCAAGTTAGGAGGAAAAAACAACACACTGCGGTGACTAGGTACAAGAACGAATATTTGGACAAATCTGATATATTGCCACATTTGTAGAAATGCTGGAATAATACCATTCTTATGGCTCCCCAACGGACAGCGTTTCAAGTCTGCAGACTTGAAACATTAGAAACCGGCTTTCGATACCTGTAGTGGGAAGAGCAGAGGTAGCCCATTGAGTAGCTTTTTTAAACAAAAAATCAAATAGTTGTCATGTTTCTCAGCAGATATAAACACAATTATATCACATTAAAAACAATAGTTTGTTATATTCTTAGGTTTGTTTTTGTTTGTTTGTTTTTGAATTTCGCACAAAGCTACTCGAGGGTTATCTGCGCTAGCCGTCCCTAATTTAGCAGTGTGAGACTACAGGGAAGGGACCTAGTTACCACCACCAACCGCCAACTCTTGAACTACTCTTTTAACAACGAATAGTGGGATTGACCGTCACTTTATAACGCCCCCACGGCTGAAAGGGCGAGCATGTTTGGTGCGACCGAGATGCGAACCCGCGACCCTCAGATTACGAGTCGCACGCCGTAACCCACCTAACGTATTCTAAGGTGAAAAAGAAATAATCAGACAGGCTCGATAAAGGCTCGGAATGGTCAGGTGATTAGAGCGCTCGACTCGTAATCCGATGGTCGCGGGCTCGAATCTCCGTCACATCAAACATGTTCGCCCTTTCAGCTGTATGGGCGTTATAATATAGCAATCAATTCTACTATTTCTTGGTAGAAGAGTAGTCCAATAATTGGTGATGATGATAGTTCGCCACATATCTGTATTGAACTTGTAATAGTTATACCGACATCTAATAAAGTAGAATACATAGATTTTTTAACGATAGCCAGCAAAAATCTGGATCTTGGTGGACCGATATTGAATCAACTCATTCTGAATGTCTTTTTCTACGAGTAGTAGTCATGGATTTCTTACTTATTGATTCTTCTAAAGTGTTCTTTTAATTAAGTATCAAGCATGGCTAAATATTCAGCAGACACCAGGAAGTTTCAACTTAAAGGTGTGAAAGCTACTCACGATTTCCTCAAAGAGCAATGGTTTGAGTTCCCTGAATTGTTATCAAGACAACAAGTCTTAAGTATAACTCGCTAATGTTCCTTTTCTTGTTGAAGATTTAACCTATCGATTATTTGTTTCATTTCCGGTTGATATTCTAATTGAAATGCCTCCAGGTGATCTGCTGAATTTCATGTCAAACTTGAATAGTTTAACATAACTTTCCAACTGTTAAAATATTGTATCAAAAACAAAACAATGTATTTCTCGTGAATGTTGAACCTTTTGTCTTGATATCACTTTTCCATTGACAAATCGTCATGTGTGATCATTGAACTTCCATCCCTTCTCGTCTTTGTAAAAGGAAAATGTACTGAAATCATTTCAAGCATCAACTGTCGCGCTTTTAACAATCTAGTTTGGTCAACTAAATCAAATACCTTTTTTCTTCTCTCTCTTTTCAGCGCTGATTCTCAGAAAAGCGATGTCGTCTCCCAGAGGGTAAGAGGCGTCTCCAGACTGACAATGATAAAATCCAGGACAGAGTTTGTTTTTGGTTTTTGAATTTCGCGCAAAGCTACACGAAGTCTATCTGCGCTAGTCGTCCCTAATTTAGCAGTATAAGATTAGAAGAAAGGCAGCTAGTTATCACCACACACCGCTAACTCTTGGGATACTCTTTTACCAATGAATAGTGGGATTGACCGTCACATAATAAAGCCCTCACAGCTGAAAGGGTGCGCATGTTTGGTGTGACGACGATTCGAACCCGTGATCCTTATCCACCTGGTCATGCCGGGCCCCAGGACAGAGAGCAGATAGCTTATCTTGTAGCTTTGCGCTAAAAAGTAACAAAACAGCAATGCTTTCTATTATCTATGTGCCTCTTTGTACACTCACTCTTTAGCTAATTTTGGGTTATCACATTTCTATTTGTCATTTTTTTAAAATCTATATACTTCACATTTTTACAAAATGAAAGATAATTTTATAAAAGCATGTTTATTCTGCTTTCTTAAAATGAAAGCAGTAGTATGAATATCACAAGGGACCAAAGATTTTACAACTTTTTCTTGTTTAACTTATTCACTTTTACACTGCCTCGTTACAGAGTTTACATTTTCCAGTCCCCCACTGGGACAGCGGTAAATCTATAGATTTACAACGCTGAAATAAGGGGTTCGATTCCCCTCGGTGGACACAGCAGATAGCTCGATGTAGCTTTGCTATAAGAGAAACACACACATGCACATGCTTTTTTATATAATGTGGCTTTAGTTTTGATATTTATTTTGATACGACTGATACCTTTATTCTAACTTAGTTGTTTTATACATGTAAAACTTCTTGCTTTGAATACGTTGTTATTAAATTCATTAAAAATAAAATTTCATTTCAAGTGGGATTAGAATATTAGGGGATCTATCAACACAGATGTGCCACAGATGTTCACTCTTATTTCGTTACTGGTTCCCTTTTGTTCACCATATGTTTTGACTCATGAGTGGCCCGACATGGCCAGGTGGGTTAAGGCGCTCGACTCGTAATCCAAGGGTCGCGGATTCGAATCTCCGTCTCACCAAACATGCTCGCCCTTTCAGCCGTGGGGACGTTATAATGTGACGGTCAATCCCACTATTCGTTGGTAAAAGAGTAGCCCAAGAGTTGGCGGTGGGTGGTAATAATCAGCTGCCTTCCCTCTAGTCTTATGCTGCTAAAGTAGGGACGACTAGTAAAGATATCCCTCGTGTAGCTTTGCGCGAAATTCAAAAAACAAACAAACAAGACTCACGAGCAGCAGCATTTGATATTGAAAACTTTGAATGATCATACCATCAAAATAACTGATTTTCGTTCAAAGCTATTTAATTTACAGCCTTTGAATGTCATTGGAAAACCATTAAAACTTATAAAAAATAATTCACATATTATATTGGACTTTTCCACTATAGCGCATTCTTAAAAAATACACAGTATTTTTCTTTAGATAACTGTAATATGAAACTCAGATAACGTTCACATTAGTATGTTTTGGTGATTTTGTTGCATATTCTAAATTAATTATTGAAATATTCACTTTTCATAAGCGTGGTTTTCGAATTTTAAAGAACGTTATAAATGCAAATTTAAAAGCATATCTGTTAGCTAACATTTCAGAGCTCTTGCAATTTAAACAAAAATCCGTTATATTATCGTACTATTTGAATGCTTTCACCCATTCCCCTCTTCCCCTGTGGGGTGCTTTCCACTGGTTTAGGACCTGATGCTTTTAGATCTTCTGTCCGAAATTTGTATAATCTGAGGATTTTCAAGAATATTCTCAGGTAAGTTTTCTTAGTAAATAATAGAGCGTCATTTTAAAATTCTCTACTGTATTTTGAAATTTTATAAGGAAAAAAAGGAGGAAGTAGAATGCAAATAATTACTTAAAAAACACATAACTACTTACAAAAATCTGGAAATTAATAGGCCTATTACAAATAATAAAATGTCTTTACCCGTCGTAGAGTGTTGCAACGAATAATTCATTTTTTCCTTCAGCCGTAAGATAAATACTGCGTATTACAGTCTCTTCTTCTACGTTGCTCACTGTTGAATGTAAAAATAAGAAAGACAAGATAAAATAAATTAATTGATATATACCCACAATGCACTAGTTAACGCTATCTGTTTATTTTGAACAGTATTCCATGTAAAAGAAACAAGGTTGTTGTAATACTGCGATTCAAGGAGAAGGTTCAGGCTCAGTCTGAAAGGAGTAATGTTTAAGAGGTGCTCACTTTCTTTAGAGACTTACCAACAATCTAAAAGGACCAACTATAGGACACCATTTTTTCTAGTTTTTAGATTTGATATTATAGTTTCAGACACTAATTTTGTTTTCAGACATTGACTGACTTGCAGTTTATCAAGTACTGGTTTCTTAAAGCTCTCTGTTGCTATCGTGGTAATTACAATATATAATTAATATGTGTATACAGAGCACAACAGTAAACAGAAATATTGTACAAAATGTACTAAGAACAACGGTTAAATACGAAAAATATTTATTTGTGATCAAACATACCAGTACCTTCAGTGTGTCGTACGACATTGCATATATTTTCTTTATCTTATACCTTGCCTAGTCTTGTGCGTTGTAATATAAATATTACATAGAAACTATTGTTTTTTTTTTCCATTAGCAGGTTTCACAGCTACTTGATACATATATGAATATTTTAGCAATATAAATTTACAATGTTTTTTAACATTAATTACCGTTTAATTTTCTTAATTTTGATCAAACACGCAATAATACAGTACGCAAAGATACTACGCGATTTCTACCTTCTTATTTTAACGTGAAAGTTTCTAACAGTTTCTCTAACAACCGGTATTTGCAGTTTCTGCATAATAATTCGTTTATTTCGTTCTAGGTCTTTGTACCATTGATATTTGTCTTTCCTTGTCAATAACACCTTGTCCATGAAGGTCAGCAACAGTAAGGTTATTACCTCTCTTACTTTTGAATGTTAACGACCAGTTACGTAGGTTGCACCAGTTGCTCTGAGCGATTCTAAGTTATCTACTTAACCATGTATCGTGAGATTTTGTATGCCTGTAAATCATCTTCAGTAAGTTATTCAGTTTTCAAATAAGTTTCGAGGGAGTATAGGCGACTTGATACCTACATAAGTCCAGTAAAGGCAACTTTTCATTAAACATAAGGTGAAGAACACACACTTTATTTGTTTTGTATAAATAACAATTTTTTTTTTCATCTTTTACACACTTTTTTCTCAGTTCATTTATTTCTTAGCATAGACTCAATTAGTGTTAGTAGAATTCATTGTTCCTTCACAATATATCTTGCTGAACCTCCTATTAGATAGCACATGCATTTTGTTTGTTTGTTTGTTTTTTGGAATTTCGCACAAAGCTACTCGAGGGCTATCTGTGCTAGCCGTCCCTAATTTAGCAGTGTAAGACTAGAGGGAAGGCAGCTAGTCATCACCACCCACCGCCAACTCTTGGGCTACTCTTTTACCAACGAATAGTGGGATTGACCGTCACATTATACACCCTCACGGCTGGGAGGGCGAGCATGTTTAGTGCGACGCGGGCGCGAACCCGCGACCCTCGGATTACGAGTCGCACGCCTTACGCGCTCGGCCATGCCAGGCCTCTACACATGCATTTAAATTACTCTTTCGAAAAATCATTTTAACTGAAATTACCAAACATATATCTATATATCATTAGTTGTGAATAAAAACGAAATATCAGATAGAGAATTATCAACTCCATGTCGATTTGATAGATGATTAGGTTGTAAAGAGCATTTACAAACTCGATTAACTTCTACTATGCAATCCATCATCATTTTAGCTATGGCATTGATCTTTGAATATATATTTTATATTCCATAAAATTATTCATAATAACAGCTTATCTCCATCAAAGTGTCTAGAATAAAACACCTATCACATTTGTTTCTTTTTTTAATATAATTTTACCATTCACGCGTACAACTACACACACACATGACCGCACACGTACTTACAGTTTATACAGAAATAATGTTGTCCATCAACTGTGAAGTATCGGGAAGTTATCAACATAGAACATTGAGTTTCTGCTGTTAGGAATAAAGAATAAGATACCTGTGCTAAATACAGGTGTAGAATAACACTAAAGCTTGTTATTAATATATAGGATCAAAAACAGACACTAATAGAACATTTTAATTAACTTTTATACAAGTTAATCTGGAAAAGCAAATTGTAAGGTGTTAACGAAATAAACTATGGTTAAGTTTCTTACCTTATCAGTTTTAAAGCAGGTTCCAGTTAACTCGACTGTGAAAGATATCACAGTTAATTCGTTTTCTTGTTTTATTAGCATAAATGTAAATGCAAAATAAAATACGAAATTAAAGCATCACACTAAAGTAGTATTTCTGTCTTTTTAAGTGATTAAATGAAGAGGCGTTTTACACAATGAAAATGATAAAAATGTACATTATATAAATTGCTGTTATTAAAGAGATCTCGTCTCTATAATTACTTTGTAACGACGGATGAGCCAGACACACTACCCATTACATATTAAATTTATATTTTTTGTGTTTATAAAAGTGCATTTATATGATGTGATCCAAGGTAAATATATTGTAATTGAAAATATAGGAAAAACGTCTATTACAAATAAGAAACAACATGGAGAGAGTTATTATCTTCAATGATTTTCACAATTACAGTCTGTGTGAATTTTGTTATTCATAAGCCACAACTCATATTCTAAAATCGATCAAGTTCCCAATTATTGATTGCTAATCGAAATCTCAAGTTTATGCTTCTATGAATACGAGGGTTAGATACAAAAATATAAACATTAACTACAGTTTTTGTTTCAGCAGGTATTCAAACATCTTATCATAAATGTACAAACATACACATAATTCTAATATAATATTCGGTCTTATTCCTACTTATATGCAAATATTGACTATCCTTCAAGTGTTTCAGTTCTAAAAATCATGTTTTACAGAAAGGAACTTAACAAATAACGAAAGATGAATTAAAGAACCTATCTAGCGGGTGCAAATGCAACCAGCGTTGTGCAGACATCCTCAACTGTATGTCAATGTACAAATACCAACCGAAGATCATAAACGTTTGCTAGAATGATGTAAATGAGCCACACCGTGAAACAAGAGAGGAATACAACAAAAAAACAAAGTATATTTAGAGTTCGATGTTAATTTGTGTGTTTGTCTTTGAAATTTCGCGCGAAGCTACACGAGGGCTATATGCTCTAGTGGCAAGGAAAATAGGATATTTGGTTTTACTTACAGAAATACTAAATACAAGTCTAAAGAGATTATAACTTCATTGTATAGGTCACTGGTTGAGCCACATGTGGAGTATTGTGTTCAGTCTTGCGCTCCTTACCTCATTAAAGACATTGTCTGTTTTTTTGTTTTATATTTCGTGCAAAACTACACGAGGACTAACTGCGCTAGCCGTTCCTAATTTAGCAGTGTAAGAGTAGAGGGAAGGCAGCTAGTCATTACCACCCACCAGCAACACTTGGGCTACTTTTTTTTTTACCAACGAATAGTTAGATTGAACGTGACAATACAAAAACCTCACAGCTGAAAAAGCAAGCATGTTTTGTGTGAAGGGATTTAAATTCGCGATCCTCAGATTACGAGTCGAATGCGCTAACCACTTGGCCATGCCGAGCCATCGATGTTGAATTGCAGAGAAAACTGATCTTTTCAAGCTCAGTCATCTAAGAAGTAGGCTAAAAGCTACAAGCAGATTACTCTGAGATACGTATGTTTGCGCATGCAGTGATGAAGTGATAACATTCATTAATTGAGATATAAAGTGTTCACGCACAATAATATGGTAACAACAAGCCGTGTGTTTGGACAAAATGATTTAGTCAAACAAATCAAAATTCACCTTCTTTCTGTGAGATGTCTGTGAGTTTTTGTGGAGAAAGAAAAAGGAAATGTACTCATTGGAATACTTTATTTCAACTGTAAGGGGGTACAGATAGTTCCATTATGGAGTTTGTTTGTTTGTTTGTTGAAGTTCGTACAAAGCTACTCGAGGGCTATCTGTGCTAGCCGTACCTAATTTAGCAGTGTAAGACTAGAGGGAAAGCAGCTAGTCATTACCACCCACCGCCGACTCTTTGGCTACTCTTTTACCAACGAATAGTGGGATTGACCGTCACATTATAACGCCCTCACGGCTGAAGGGGCGAACATGTTTGGTGCAATTGGGATTCGAACCCGCGACTCTCAGATTACAAGTCGAACGCCTTAAACCACCTGGCCATGCCGAGCCCCATTATGGAGTGGGCCACGAGACGATTTCAAGAAAGTTTTGTTTTATAAGTCTTTAGCTCACTAAATAGTCTATTTTATCCATCCTACCAGTACGAGATATATCAAGTAGAAAACATATCATACTCAGAACAGCTACATAGATATTTTAATTGAAACTGTCAGTTCTTGGTGAAACTCCATTATTACGGAACTAACGAAACCCAGAAGAGTTGTACGTTTCACGAATGTTGCATTTATTGCGATCATAGTTTTGCCAACTATGCTGATGATGTCGTCACTGGATAAATAATGTTAGTAATAAATGTAAGTTTTGTAAAACGTACAATTGTTTTAGTTTTCCTGAATTCCGTAAATGCGTATTAATACAAACGTTTCTCCATGTACTTTATATACATGTATATATAATCCTCTCCATAAGGTTTAATGTGTATGTTGTGGTTCTTTTTCAAGCCATTTAGGTTATTTGTTAACTTAAGTTAACATCTGTATTATTATGCCTACTTTCAAGAAGTTTCTTTATTACTTCAAAATTTTAAATCAATCACTGAAAGAAAAACATAGGTAAGAATGAAACTGGTAAATGTCATGACAGAGTTACACTTATAGAGGTATATAAACTTGCTTTAACCCGACAGTTATCAACGTAAGTATATAACATATATGTATCTAATGCGGGTTCACGATATAATTGTACCATTTTTTATAACGCTTAATAAGAACTATATGCTTATTCTTTACAAAAATTCATTGGATAACATAAGTACAAGTTGGATACACAATTCATCTATTCCCTCAGGGCAATCATAATATTCTGTGCGGAAAAGCTGTAGTAATATTAGCGATATGGTTTGTTTAAAATATTTTTCAATTTACCAAATACCACCACTGTCAAAGTACTTATTTCCTTATATACACGCGGAGTTTGGTTCTGTGGTTAACCTCTGGATTTCGGAGCTGGTAAACACGATTCAAATTCGTGCGATGCTACAAAATCCCTGCATATTAACCGTGAATGACAGTCAAAACCTTATTGTGCATGGTGGGTGATAGGCTGCTGCTGACTGGCTGCTTTCCCTCTGTTCATTAGTTCAAAATTAAAATGACGATAAACAACCATAGCAGGTTTGCCATAAATATAAATCCTTATACACTTTTGTGATATTTTTCGATCATAACGATTAATTAACTTCACATGAAATTTAAATTCATATATGTCTGTTGGTTAAAGAACAGAATCTCCAAAAAAGTAAAATGCCAATAGCTAAAATAATGGTTTTTCAAAGCAAAAGCACTGTTCGAACTAACGCTTGACAGTCGATATTCGGCCGTATTGAAGAATTTAAGGAAGGAGCCTAATAACGTGTACGATCAATCATTTAGGTCGTTTAAAATTTTATTCGGTATATTTGATTTATTAATTCAACTAATTAATTTTGGTAAATCAATTGTTTTATATTTTACAAAAAGCGGCAAATACATTTAAGTAAACAAGAGTTTTGAAAATAAATTTTCGTTTGATAACATACACATATTCCAGTTATTAAAGACATGACAGAAATTTCCAATAAACAGGTCTGATGCGAAACAAAATTGTTATTGGACTTAGCTTTTGTCATTTAGTATTAACTAAATATTTTAGTAATAAAGAATGAACAGATGGTTACAAAGAAAGGGTAAAAACATTTTTTTAAAAACCTTTGACCATGATAACATTTGTTAGTACAAGTTCAGAAGTGCAAGGCCTAACGTGTCCAAACATGAATTTGAAATATAAAAACGGTACACGTGTCTATCTTTAAGTAAAGTAGCAGTATTCTTTACTTGTTAGCTTAAAAGGAAGTTCTTGTTATCTCGAGTGTGAAAGAATACAGTTTAATTGTTTTCCTGTTGCATTGGCACACTTGTTCCTAAAAAAATAAAATACGAAATGAAAGCATCGCTCCAAAGTAGAAATTCTGTCATTTTCTTGTCCATTTAAGTAATTAAATGAAAGGGAGTTTTACACAATAAAAACGCTAAAAATTGTATAACATAAATTAATCTGCTTATTATTTTTAAACTTTACACATTAACGAAATGATAATATGATCTAAAGCTTAATATTAATCTATAACAGTAAAAATAAAGCGTTTTACTGCTCACTGAACAAAGTAGGTCGAAGACTGACAATACACGAACATATTTAAATAAAACTGTACAACGGTTCTTCAAGTATATATATATATATATATAACCAACCTAAATCTGTTCGGCTGTGACAATTTTAAAAATTCTATGAAGAGAAAACTTGATTTGTCGAACACTACAGATACATATGATAATAAACATAGAAACGTGACATAAAATATGAAAAGGAACATCAATAAAAACGTAATTGAATTAACCGTGGACAATAAAAATCAATTTGTATATGTAGTCTACATATAGAGGGGTATATATCTATATTAGTTTGTTATAACTTTAAAAAAAGCCGAAACAAAAATAAATTAAACAAAAAACGGTGTTGAAGCGTGCTTTATTGACAATTTAGAAAATAAATAAGCAAATAAAGTTCTCTATTCCTACCTACAATCAAAAACTAACTTAGAAACAACGCTCTGTTGAACACCTTCCACGTCGCATTGATGTTGTCATCAAGCCAGCTGGCAAAAAAGACATGGTCGAATGATACAAAAAATATGTTTTATTTGATAAACAATTTAATAACTTTCTGTTGAACAGTAATATTTCTTTAAAAAATGATGGAATGACCAGAAATTACAATTTTTATAAAGAATCGTGATATTTACACTATAGTACTTTCAAACAAAACTGTTTCGTATATTATTTGAGAAACAAAAGTAATTAATCGTTAATTTTGGCGTACCAATGGAATTTCTGTTTTCGTCGATGTTTTCAACAAGTCCCACTTTATCATGGTCTTCAACTGCTAAGATGTAAGAATTGTCCATGTTGGTTTACTTTATAGTTCCTGGAAAGGACAGAAATATATTGTGTCTAGCAATGTTTTACATACAGACACACACAAATACACATGAATAATTTACAAGAAAGCTCTTAAATTAATCAAAGCTGAACATTTTCCACATTTAAGTCATTATGTTTTGTTTTTAACTTTACTCGTTTCTTTTACCGTCTCACTTATTATTAAAGCTGTATTAGGAAACGAAATTATTTGTACTTCCGACAGTTTGTGTTCTATACAAATTTAAAAAAACTGGAAATCAAATAACTAGTTGCTGCAAAGGTTTCTGCTTTTAGGTGAGTTCTTCTTTAGCTTATCATTAGAAAGAAAAATGAAAAGTCCAGTCCATTTAATGCTAAGGAAAACGTTTGATTTCTCCGACTAAAAACCGTATTTGTATAAATTACACCTAGCTAACGACTGGCCCAACTTTACAAATAAAGAAAGCCTCATTGTGGACATCAACTGCTTATAATAGTTTCACACATGCAGCATTTCTCATGTCAACAACTGTAAAAGGCTCAATAAACTATCAAAAATATTTCTAGTCTCAACTAATTTGCATTTTATATCAATAAAATCGTATCCTAAACGTTCGAGAAAATTCTAGTCATTAAGCTATTTACTCCACCTTGCCAAAAACAATACAAAAGTTTAAGTTTTAAAAAATCATAGAGCAATACTGTTCACTACTAGTGGATCCATAAGCTCTTTTTCGCATCATATTTAATAATTTTATGCTTTTGTCTGTTACAATAATTGATGTAAAGTACCGACAAAAAGCAATGGTGAAATTACTCAATTCTTATATAAAATACAGAGTAGCATTAATTATAATATTGACTCTATTCTCATTTAGACTTTTTGTTCGATTCGTAAATCATTAATAATTTTGTAACCAAGAAATCTACGGACCCACGTGGATCAGAAAAATGTGTTTCGAAAAGACTGATAGTTTCTTCTTTTGGAATTTCGCACAAAGCTACTCGAGGGCTACTTGTGCTAGCCGTTCCTAATTTAGCAGTGTAAGACTAGAGGGAAGGCAGCTAGTCATCACCACCCACCGCCAACTCTTGGGCTACTCTTTTACCAACGAAAAGTGGGATTGACCGTCACTTTATAACGCCCCCACGGCTGGGAGGGCGAGCATGTTTAGCGCGACTCGGGCGCGAACCCGCGACCCTCAGATTACGAAGCGCGCGCCTTAACGCGCTAGGCCATGCCAGGCCCAAGACTGATAGACCTCGTCGGTAATTGTAAGGTAAAATAGTTTTGTTTCTTTGTTGTTAAGTGCAAAACTACATAATGGACTATCTGTGCTGTGCTCGTCACGGATGTCGACATCCTTTTTTTTAGAGTTATCAGTTTTAATGCTGAGTCACTGGGGGCAGATTAAAAAAAATACTATATGACACCCAATAACAGTAGCATAACAAGAATTAGATGGATGAAATTCTTTGAAACCAGGTTATGTTAGCAGCATAAAACACTGAAAAACAATTCTTCAGGAAGGGTATAATTAAGTATTATTTATCTATTTTTATTTAAATTTAATCATTCATAAGAAGAATATTCAAGAAAGAAGTATTTTGTCAATGGTTATTGTTTGTATTAGTGTATCATGTCAGTAAGACGTTTCGTTTAGCCATTAACAAATCGTTAGCAAATGTTTTTAGAAAACAATAAATAATATGACACAACAGTATTTCTTTCAAGAACCTTACAAACGTAATACTTTGTTTACTAAATAAAGGGAAACCTAATGACTATGAATCCCGGGGTTCTTACGTCTTAATTCGTGTCCACTATAAAAGGGGCTCCACAATCTTTAGCCACGGATGTGTTGTGATAGTGAAGATCAAATCCTACTATTCAATCAGACAAGAATAATTTTAAGTTTGCGCGAAATTTATATATATATATATATATATATATTTACTAAAAATAAATACTTGTTCATTTTTAAGCACTAAACTACAGAAAGGGCTCTCTGTGTTCCACCCACAACATGTATCAAAACCCAGTTTCTATTGTTGCAAGTCTGCAGACACAACGCTGCCACTGGGGGTGGGGGTAATATTAAATACAAAACTTTCTGTTATAAGTAAAGTGTACAGACCTAGAAAGTTGAACATACAGGGTTATATCACCCGCGGTGTATACAGCATAGACTGCTCATTGTTTAGCTTGGCGCTCAAACAACAATAAAAAACAGAAGGAAAAAGGTACCATTGCCATGGATGAATTTTTAAAGTGCTGAATGGGTATATCCTGGTTAAGTGGGAATCAATAAAAATCAATTAACAGCTAGGATTACTTGCGCTAGTCGTTCCTAATTTAACAGTGTAAGACTAGGGGGAGGGAAGCTAGTCATCACCACCTACCACCAATTCTTGGGCTACTCTTTTAGCAATGAATAGCAGGATTGACCCGTACATAATAACGACCACACGGCTAAAAGAGCGACTATGTTTGGTGTTGCAGAGATTCGAACTTACGACCTTCAGATTACGAGTCGAGCGATCTGACCACCAGGCATGCTGGGGCAATGAAAATGTATGAAATCAAAATAATGATTTGGAAATAAAATCTACAATTTCTAGTTCTTAAGGATTTATTATAACTGCGTATTTTCTAGTAATGCTTTTAAGGCAAAGCTACAACATTTACCTAACCAAACGAGATAGTTAGTTATAAAATAATTAATTATTTATATAATTAATTGATCTACATTTGTGATCAACCATGTTTAACTTTTATAGTGATCAGTAACATTTGAAAGCCTTGCTAGTATGCATATACAAACACACACAAGTACGTTCCAAGGGAAATTTTTAAATAGTTGTGTATTCAAATAAAATAAGTTAATAATATACTTTCCTCGTTTTTGTGAAATTATTCAGAAGAATGGAAACATTGGGAAAACCTGAAACTAGAAATGTAAAGCTTAACGGAAGAATACAAAACATATATAATATTATGTTCAATGCATTATAGAGTATAACTTGCATAAAGATTTCTTGACTTGTTTTAACAGAGATACATAAAAAAGTGAACTCTTCTAAATAAGAATCCATAATCGATTCTTTCCAGAAACCATATTTAGCTTTTCTATTTTCAGCGTAGCTGTCATAGTTACAGGCACAACATATTAAGTTAGCTTGCAAGCTGGCTTCTAGGAAATGTTTTATATGTATCCACCTGTATTTTAATAAGTTGGTTCGTATTCTTAAACATTTACCTTTTAACTCAATATCAATGCTTCGTAAGTAACATGTTTAATATTTCACAAGCTGTTTCGATTTGGACTTTGATCTTAAAAAGTCATTAAAATGTTCTATAATATTGACCACGTGTGATATTTTAATGTAGTGTATGTTCCTTTTGTATAATATACTCTAAATACGAAAATAATTGTTTATAACATACAAATCAAATTTAAAAAAACTGATAATCCAAGTGTTTACTGTACCTTGTAATGTGGTTTATAACTTTCTTTGGTTCAGTTTATTTAGTTACTTTTTAGAACCAAGCTACGTTAGGATATCTGCTGTGTCCGCAGCGGATAATCGAACCCCTGAATTTTAACGTTGAAACTCAGTAAACGTACTACTCTTTGGCTCATAACAGCCTATATAGTTAAACACTTTATCTGTGCGTGATATTTTTTTTCTGAATTATCGTATTATGGTATTATGAGTTTACGTCTTACATGAACGTAGATATAAGTGTGTGTGTGTGTATATATATATAATTTTCTTAACTCCACAGAGCCAATGCTTCAAAATTTGTGAAAAATCATTCATCATACAGATGGTTTTACAACATTTTGTTTTTTTTCAACTTGTTATTATATTCACAGACACACTTATTTATTCTGCAAAACAACGGTAGAATTATGATATGTAGGAAACCAATATAAATGTAAACACTGCTGTCTATAGACGAATAATTCCTGGTATCTGGCTGGTTCAACACACAAATAAATACGAACAGTTCGGATTTTAAGTTTTACACATTTAACAACTGTTGATTTTATGGAGGCTGATTTTGATTAACATTTTTCAGAATTTAAAACAGTTTTATTTTCCACTTGTATTTTCTTATTTTTGCGTTGACTTTGTGAATTAAAATTATTAATGTTCACAGTAAAGCCGCAAAATGGGAAATTATTACTGCCTTTGTTTTTCATGCGATCTTTAACTTAAAAAAGTTGTAAAGGTTAATTGTTAACTTACAAAGGAGATTAACATTTAAGCAAGTGTCTACGGTAAATAACTGGCAATAATGATGTACTTACTCAGATAACAATGGCGTATAACAATAGAGGAATATAACAGTTGACGAAATATACGGGTTGTTTGGCTTCACTTGGTTTTTTCTGAGGTTAATTTCAATTGAAATTCTCTATCAAAACAATGTAAAACTTAAGTCTAGTAGACACGTAAATCTTTAATACGCGAAAGTTGACAGTGTATAACTTGTATGTCTGTAATATTTGAAGTGCGAGCCAGTATTAGCTTTCCATCTACACGTTAGTGCGTACACGTGGTCATATATGGTGGTTGCCATAGCAGGCATGTTATCATGCAGGTAAAGCAAGAACCGGTGGCCTTGCTGATTTGATAATATTTTATACATGTGACAATCACGTGCTAACAGAATACTTGTATGCGTAAACACAAACAGAATAATATAAACAACGCGTACAATTTCTAAAAATACCTTTAATGAGAAGCTTTATATATATATATTAATAAAGTTGACGATATCACATTATTTGGAAGATTATTATGTAGGGGAAATTCAAATACATTTGTTTAGAATTTAGCACGTAACTCGTAGTTTTAATGGACACAAAACTTATCGATTTATTGATAATTACAAATAAATGAATGCGAAAAGGCTCGCATGTAATACAACGTATCAGCTTGTTGAAATTTAATTTATTCAAACCGTAATACATTTAAAATAAACTCGAGTTCTAGTGCATATATTCATTCTCACACTGGTACATGAAGTTTTAAAAAATGGAAAACATGCGCTACTCTCCTACACCTTGACTTGAACACTAAACTCGAACAATGAAGTGTCTCAACGGCACCTTAGAGCGATGTGTATGGTGGTTATTTTGTCACGGGTTACCAGTAACCTTACACAGTCAATACTGACTTTAATAACCCCGATACTCATTGTTAGACTATTGCATAATATTGAGCCTAATGTTAAATACATGTTTTAATGTTCACAATATTTTGAGCTGAAATGTCCTACTTCTGGTGGTTTTAAACTTCAATGAAACAAAAGGTTTAACACTACAGAATTATCAAACATAAAACGTTCGAAGTGAGCTTTATACGACAGGTATGAAGAAACACATATTCGTAAATTTCAGATAAATCAATGTTATTTTAAACTTGGAATATATTAAATATACATATCATAAATAAAATAATACTCGGATATTAAAGGTAGAATTTGTTTAAAAGCATCAGTAAAAATAAACAGATAAGTCGAATGTTGTGCATTGTTGCGAGACAACAACGCCATATTTGAAAAATAGCTAGTTTCTGGAGTCTAAGGTCAAAATGATAATAAAAAAATGCAGAAACATATGTGTGCTAGCGAGCATGCGCATACACAAGGGAAACGACGTTAGTTTATCAAGTATGTATATGCATGGATATGTTTATATGCGCGCGCGCACACACACAGTGTTATTAAAAAATCGTATTTATTTCTTTCGGGCGAGGCATGGCATGGCCACGTGGATAAGGCACTCGGATCGTAATCCGAGGGTCGCAGGTTCGAATCTCCGTCAGATCAAACATGCTCGCCCTTTCAACCGTGGGGGCGTTATAATATCATGGTCAATCCCACTTTTCGTTGGTAAAAGAGTAGCCCAAGAGTTAGCGATGGGTGGTGATGACTAGCTGTTTTCCCTCTAGTCTTACACTGCTAAATTAGGGACAGCTAGCGCAGATAGCCCTCGTGTAGCTTTGAGCAAAATTCAAAAAGAAACAAATCCTTTCGGACGAATAGCTCCAAACCGATAGTGGAGTTAATTTTCGTCTTTTGTTTTACACTTGACTATCCATGAGTAATAAAGAGACAATATTCTGAAGCAACAAATGTTGTAGTCATGACCTTTGAAATGTTCACAGTTCCAGATGTATTCAAGTTCTCGTTAAGACAACATTCTACATGCTTCTCTTGTTATATCTGCATGTAATGCAATCCTCTAATCATTCAGATATACAGGTATAGGCTGCGTCAAATGTTTTCTACAAAGAATGCGTTTTCCCAGTATCAATGACTAAAAATATAATGGAATACAATGTCATAACAACATATTCTGAAGCAAGATGGTCTGTGGACGGAATGGAGTTGTTAATCGAGGAAGAGGTAAAATGATTGGAAAAAATTTCCTGGAATTAATCATTTCCTTCCAAGTATCTTGGTCGTACCTTTGAAGGCATAAAATCTCAAAGGTGCATACAAGATCACAAAATAGAATGGAAGCTCTACACAGTCAGTTATTCTCTATTCCAACTGCATTTGAAGACAGGTTATTTCAGTTAAATGGTTATTCGACGAAAGAATTATTCATTCATTGAATGTAAATACACCTTTTTTTAACGACGTGGACCCTCCTTTTAATGTTGAGTTTGGAAATATATCTACCCTTTTATTATCTGACGAAATTGAATTACCAGCTACATCCTTCATTGACCACATTGATTTATTATGTAACAAATTATCGTTTTCATGAAAGATAATTACACAACTGATGTTATCAGTAAAACATTGGATGTCAAATACCATAATTCCAATGCTAATAAAAAATGTGATACCAATTTCAAGGCATATCCAGCAAATTTGAAAAAAAAAGAGAAGATAAAATAAAAACATTGGGCCAGGAAGTATTACAAGTATTTGCGAAACTCATGTTGTAAGGATAAAAATCCGAGATCTTGATAATTTTATCTTACTGATCATAAAGAGATACCAAAAGAAGAAGATGTTACACAAACATTTGTAGAATTATTTGCATTTAATTCTTGGGTTGATAATCTTTCAGTTTTTTATAAGATTATGACTTGGAAGGAACTAAAAAAAACTACTCGAAAGTATCAAAAACAAACCTTCAAAAGTATATGAAAAAACTTAAAAACTATTCCACTTGCTGTTACACTATGCAACACAAATTGTGTTTCTGGATAGTATGTATTATTTCTTAATTGCTTATGTGGTAAAAGTACAGAAAATGGCCATTATTCCCTTCAAACTTTGCTATTGTGACCTGGATAATGAAATTTAGAAATTAACCTATTTTTTATGTAAAAACGGGCAAATTTGCACATTTTCATTTACATAAGGTCTGAATAAAACAACATATGAATCAAAATTTACATGTATTTATACTAAAGTTATACGAAAATATTTAGAAGTCAGTAGTTTTTTTTTGAGATTTGCGACTGTAATGTAAATCACTTTCACATATCAGCTCCCAAATATAGTCTTCCATCATGTTTTATTATACGCTTCCAGGTCACAAAAGCAAAGTTTGAATAGAAAAATAGGTCTTTTCTATTTATAATAGGCATAAGCAATTGAGAAATAACTTTCTGCCTAGAAACAAGAAAAAGTAAAAATTTTGTTGCATAGTGTTGCTGCCCAGTGGCTCGGCGGTATGTCTGCGGATTTACAACGCTAAAAACTGGATTTGATACCCGTGGTGAGAAGAGCACAGATAGGCCATTGTGTAGTTTTGTGCTTAATTCAAAACAATAACTACATAGTGTTATTTCTGCGTCATTAAATTTATATTTTGTGAAATTAAGATATCTCAGAATAATTGAAAATTTATTCAACCGTATTAATACCAAAGAAGGATGGAGATCTCACACAGGCCTTTAATTGGAGACCATTAACATCAATGTACACTATTGTGAAGACCTTCCATTGTCTACTTTGAAACATAGGATCCAAAATATTAAAAGTGAATCATCATCGAGTGGCATTTCTACTGTGGGACGATGAAACTTCGATTAACGCCTCACTGCTTGATAATGCCATTAAATCAGGTAGAAAATAAAGAAATAAAACACACATAATGTTTTGGTTTGAGCCAATTTTTTTTACTGCATTTGATATTCATCTATCAGGCAAACATTTAAAACGTCTTATGTAGAGACAAATAAAAGTAATTATGTCATTAACTCGTATAAAGGTTACCATAAAAATACCAAACTCCAAAACACTGTCACACCTGAAGCTTCTATCAAGCGTGGAGTTTGACAGGGTTATCAATTATATCTGATATTATTTTTAATGGCCATGGATGAACTAATGCAAAAAATAAATACCGATATTGTATTCACTACGGAGAGTAAATTCTTCTGTTTTGGGATTTGCAGATGACATAATCTTTATGGGCAAGAATAAGCTGGGCACGAACCATTAAATAGACAGTGTGTCTTCCTACTTCGCCCAGAGAGGTCTTGAAATAAATTCGCAGAAATATTTTACCTTGTTATTTCTTCCGAATGAAGAACTAAAAGAAAAAAAACTTCAATAGAAAGTTATTCATAATTAATGGCGAAAATATTATTCAACTTTAGCGCTGAACGATTTCATTTCATCGGTTACATTCTACCTAATAGGTTGAGCTGACTTGAAGACTTATAGAGGGACCATAAAAAGAGGAT
This sequence comes from Tachypleus tridentatus, assembly GCF_004210375.1. Classification (NCBI taxonomy): domain Eukaryota; kingdom Metazoa; phylum Arthropoda; class Merostomata; order Xiphosura; family Limulidae; genus Tachypleus; species Tachypleus tridentatus. The sequence continues at coordinate 61,766,568 of NC_134825.1, forward strand.
TCCAAAATGATTTTCTGAAATAATCTTAAACCTCGGCAAAACGTTTTAATCAATACATTTTATTTTCCATGCCTCATTCACGCAATATCTCTATCTCTGCCTAGCGCGTTAAGGCGTGCGCTTCGTAATCTGCAGTCGCGCCAAACATGCTCGCCCTCCCAGCCGTGGGGCGTTATAATGTGATAGTCAATCCCACTATTCGTTGGTAAAAGAGTAGCCCAAGAGTTGGCGGTGGGTGGTGACTAGCTGCCTTCCTCTAGTCTTACACTGTCATAGCCCTCGAGTAGCTTTGTGCGAAATTCCAAAACAAACAAACAAATCTCTATCTCTAATTACAGCTACGTCATCAAATGACTAGGAGCTAGAGAATTTGTAAGTTATCACATTGTGTTTCTAATGGCGCCATCTGATCTAAAGTGCCTTATGGTGGTCTCTGAATGATAAGCATTTGATATCTTATTCCACATATCACTAGTAAGAGGTTAAAACACTTGGAAATCAGAGATCTGGCTACTATAAATGTTTTTTTTATTAACAAACAACGAGAAATGGTATTCAAACTCTACATTAGACGAAATTTGAAGAACAAAAATAGGAATGGTAGAGTTCTGAAATAAATATTTAAATTTTCAATCAATCAACTGTTGATTTCAGGCCCACCAGCGACACAGCAGTATGTCTGTGGACCCAAACTGCTACACACCGAGTTCTGATACCTGTAGTGAGCAGAACACAGATAGCCCATTGTTTAGCTTTATGATTAACCTAATATCAAAAAGTTTACTTCAGGAATAAAAATATTTTCTGAATCTACATTCATCTCATTTTTAAAATTGAGATATTATGTTCTTTCACCTCCTAAAAAAATATCGATGTAGAAATAAATTCGTTAAGTATTCTAGATGCATTTGAAGAGTTGAATCACTATTTCACATCTGCATTGGTTGTAGTACAAGAATAGTACGCCATAACTCTTTCTGTAATAAAATAAATGGGTAAAATACATAGATATAAGAAAACCATTCAAGAACTTAGAGGAATTATACAAACGAGGCTCAGTTGTGGTAAATAATAATACAGTTTATAATATTGATGCTGCTTTATCATGGGAGACTGAAGTTGAGTATTTACACACTAATACAGCCTTATAATTAATAATTGTCAGTCAAAAGAGACTATTACCAATTGGTATCAGAGGCATTGGCCATATAAAACAAATAAGTATATGGCCTTTTATTGGAATATAGAAATAACATCTCATCCAATAATATTCAAGATTTTCATTTACTCGGACTTTCAAATTCTCAAGTCCAAATTTAAATTCAAAACACGGACGTAGTGCTTAAGAATACTAACCTTCCTATAAGTCTTATACCCATAAAACATAAATCTAGTCTCCACGTGTACTACACTCAATGTGAAGTCATTTTGTACTTACAAATAATTTTAACAGCTATTTCAAGAACTGAATATTAATGATATTTTAATTTGTAAATATCTGTTTATTTGCGCTAGCTGTCCCTAATTTAGCAGTGTAAGACAAAAGGGAGGGCAGCTAGTCATCACTACCCACCGCCAACTCTTGGGCTACTCTTTTACCAACGAAAAGTGGGATAGACCAGAATTTTATAACGCTCCCACGGCTGAAAGGGCGAGCATGTTTGGTATGATGGAGATTCGAACATGCGACCCTCAGATTACGAGTCGAAAGCCTTAACCCACTTAGCCAATATTTGTACATATACATAAGTACCATGTATGAGATGCACGAATATGTAATTACATATACATGGATGTGACAATAACTGAATTATTTTGTAAATATATCGATATTGTTAAGGCTAACTCAGGAGTTGGAACTTGAGCCCTGGGGAACAACATTCTCATTTCTAAACTATCTTTGTTGCTGTTGAAAAATAACAAATAAACAGTAGTTTGGTTGTGTAAATAGTAGAGTTTGATCCAAATATCGAAGCGCTGGTGTTGACTTAACGCCTTATGTTGCTTTGAACATCACAGCAATTTGTATCACATAAGAGATGAGTAATGATTTCTTGTATCTTCAGTTGTACATGAGTCAATAGATTTTTTTAAGTTCCCACCCCTTTCGGTATGAAATGATAAATTTATTTTTAAATGCATTTTCCATTTTGCCACTTTGAAGCATCCAAATTTGTTCTAATTAGAAACCAGGATGTTTTGATGTCAATAACAAGGAACTTTTACGATTATTCTTTTTTTTCTTAAGGTGTAGAGACGTAATAAGACTGATCTTTAGGTTGGTTGGTTATTTGACGTTTTATGGCGCAAAGCAACTAGTTTGTTTGTTTGTTTTGGAATTTCCACAAAGCTACTCGAGGGCTATCTGTGCTAGCCGTCCCTAATTTAGCAGTGTAAGACTAGAGGGAAGGCAGCTAGTCATCACCACCCACCGCCAACTCTTGGGCTACTCTTTTCCAGCGAAAAGTGGGATTGACCGTCACATTATATCGCCCCCACGGCTGGGAGGGCGAGCATGTTTGGCGCGAACCCGCGACCCTCAGATTACAAAGCGCACGCCTTAACGCGCTAGGCCATGCCAGGCCCACAAAGCAACTAAGCTATCTGCGCCAAACAACTGGTAAAAAATTAAAAGTACAGTAAAATTATTAAAATTCGTAAAAAGGAATCATGTTAAAACAAAACAAAGTTCAATTTTTGAATTACAACTGAAATAACGTTAAAAAGGTCAATAGTCGTTAAAAAACTAAAAACATTTGTAAGATTGTCATCGTCATTATCGCCAATAACACTTTCCAGCATCAGGGATAAGTAAGTCTGTGGAAAAAACATGTCTAAAATGATGCTGTCATTAAGAGTTGTAACGAGAGCATGACAGTAAAATATGGATTACTGTGATCTGAGTGTCACACAGACCACACATTGGTGCATCAGTCCCAGATAAAAGAAAACGACGAGTTAAAAATCTGTGATCAATGCGTAGTCCAGTTAAGGCAACTTATTTCGGATCTTTATGGAGATAAGACGGCCAATGTTCAATAGAGTTTTCTCTGAAAAAGCTTGTTTATACGTTGCTTACTCCAAGTCGACTGCCAACTGGGGCAGAGCCAGCCTGGAATACAGGATCACAGTCCAGGTATGGAATAGATACAGCAGTGATAGCGCCAAAGCAAACAGACTTATGTGCAGTGTGAGCGAGCTTGTTCCCGCTAACACCGTCATAGCCTGGTATCCAGAAGAACTGGTTAGAAGTAGATGCTAAAGAGAAATGGGCCAGTCAGTTTTGAATATTGGCGAGAACTAATGTGAAGCAAGTCAGTATAAATAGTGCAATTTGAGTACTGCTCAGTTTCTATGTGATCCAGGGCAAGAGAAATTGCACAGAGTTCGACAGTGAACAGAGAAACTGTAGAGGGGATTCTGTGTGCAAACACCAAATCACAACAAACCATAGCAGAGCCCACAGCGTGAACTGATTTCGAACCATCCATATAAATGGGAATGAAAGAATGGTTTGAAAAATGTTCAGCAAATAAAAGACGGTACTTCCGATCAGGAGTGTTTGCTTTTCTCAGATGACTTAAAGATAGGTCATAATTGGGGACTGTAAGAAGCCGTGGTGGGATGGGCTGACCAGTGAATACAGCAATGTTATTTAAGGACAGACCCATTTCATCCAACTGCACCTGGATACAAAGACCAAAAGTAACAATGGCAGATCGTCTGTTCTGAAAAAGCATGGCCTACTGAGGAAGGAAAACACAACCCCAGGTGGAATTTTATGGTAAAGATCGAAGTTTCGAAGCATACAGTAAGAACAGCTGCAAAGTGTGGAGGTGTAGAAGAGTGTCAAGAGACTCTGTGTAGAAGGCCTGGACTGAGGAAGTGCAAAAAGCATTGGTGCAATTCGAATACTGCTTACCTTCTATGTGACCCAGGGCAAAAGCAATGGCATACAGTTCAGCAGTGAACACAGAAACTGAAAAGGGATTATGTGTGCAACTGCTGAACCACACCAAACCATGGCAGAGCTGAGTCACCTGATTTCGGACCATCCATATAAATGGGAATGAATTGATTGTTCGAAAGATGTTCAGCAAATAAAACATTCTCCTGCCAGATCCAGTTAAAAACAACCAGAAGTATGGCAAGAGAAGCAGGAGAGAGATGACACAACAGCTCGTTGTATATGTTATCAAGTCTGATTGATGTACTGTCAGACTGATGAAGAGCCAACTTGAGTTCCACTAATGAAAGGGGCGATTGCAGTCATAGATATGATCAACCCAAAAGGAAAGAGGCGATCCCTCTGTCTGAGTCTTGATAGCAAAAATGGTGAAGGATGAAGCAAAAGTGCTGGATACTCAGCGAATGCTTTAACCGAGAGTATCAGAAATGCTCTGGGAATAAGCAACTTCCTAGCCATCAGAGAACAAGATTGAAAGGGGACTGAATTATACTGACCTTCTGAATATTGTCGTTTATGACTTTGGAACTGGTTGTGAATTTTATCCAAGATCCTCCCTGGCTTTGATAACTCAGCTGCTGTGCATGTGCACAGGCCCACTGAAAAGTGATGCAGTTTAAAAGTGTGGGATACTGAAAGATATCCCATGCCCGTTTTTCAGCCTTCTTTGCCATTTGGCAGACAGAATACCATGTAGAAGTTCTAGGAATACATTGAGTATCTGCTTGGATAATAAGTCAGTCACTGCTGCCATGCAGTCACCTATCGATGGCTTACAGACGACGGCAGAATCAAGTTCCGCGAGAGCAGTGAAAGAAGGCTAGTTGGATTGGTCCAGCTCCACTGGGACACGCGGGTCGGGTGGGACCAACCATGGCCAGTCTCTCTCAAAATGATCACTGCTCCATGGGTTACTGTCAACCCTCAATAAAAGTTGAAGAATAGTAAAGAGGAGCAGACTGAGAGATCAATAGCAGTAAAAGGTTGATCAGGTGCAAGAAAATAAAAGTATAAGAGTAATGAAGAGAGAAAGGTTATCTGAGAGCATACGCTCTATGGAGAAACCCCTCCCATCAATATCAGCACCTCTCCAGAAGGGATTATGTCCAGTGAAGTCCCCCAGGAATAAAAAGGGAGACAGCAGCTGTTCAATGAAAGCATCAAGGTTTGATTGATTATAAGTCTCTCCAGGAAACAGATAGAGAGATCAAACAATGATGGTATGACCCAGGGATACATGGATGGCTATAGCCTCCAAGGTTGTGTGGAGTGGCAGACACATGCTGATCGACCATCAGTGTCACCCATCCATGCACTCGCCCATCACACAACCTGTCATTTCTGTACAAAGAAAACTGCTGAAAGATGACTGTATCAGTAAGTTTCAGAAATGTTTACTATAAGGAGAGACCTACTGGATGGTTAAAATCAATGCTTTGTTGTCATCCAGATTAAAACGTAAATATCAACAGTTCCACTCTATCAAAGTAGTTATTTTTACTTATACATAGGCAAATTGGGTGGAGAATCTTTCTGTTTTCGACCACGTCGTTTTCTTTATTAGAAAGAAGACTACTGATTTTCATGGATCCTGCTCTGGGTCGATTGAGCAGGTCTCTGTCATTGGAAGAAGATTCCAGAGACTAATGGCGTGAAATAATGATCGTTCTGCATTTCTGGGCCAGAGAAGATGGACCTGAGGAAATGACTGGACCCAGAACCAAAGGAAGTTGATCTGCTGGAAGGAATGATAGGTACAGAGATGGATGTTGATTTATCAACTTCCTTAACCATGGAGGGCAAAATACTTTACACAAGATTTGAGAATGATTCTTTTGGAGGCACAGAGAGATCCGTCTGCACTTCCACTGCAAGAGTGGAATGAAGTGACACATCATAATCCGAGATGGAGTGATGGACAGTAAATTTCAAGCCTCGGAGTAATAAATGTTGTGAACCATTTTCAAATGCTGTACCTCTTTTTCTTTCACCCACCTAGTGTATGAACGAAAGTAAGATGGGTAAGAGCCACTACAATTAACTCAATGAGGGTCTATTTCACGCTCATAGGCATCATGGTTCTTGCTGCTGCAACAAGCACATGGCAAGGAACCATGATATGATGTCTTTGAGGGACCAAACCACTGACATTGGAAACATGTGAGAGGGTTTGGAATATATAACCTTGCTTTGCAATTTGGATAACCCACCTTAATGGTGGTAAGTGGATGTAGTGATGTAAATATCAATATTAGGACATTTTTCGGCATCATAATTCCATCTTTGCATGTGGAGATACACCTCACTGCAGAAACTCCTTGGGTGGAGAAACCAACGAGGATCTCTGACTTGGGGATGTTCTTCAAATCCTCTCAACAATAACTCTTCGTGACGAATTCAAAGTAGCATGGGAAGCAACCTTAATGGGTGTATCCCCAATGGCCTTGGAATGCAAGGAGTTCACTGTGTTTAGGAGTGGATGTTTCCACCAATATGCCACCAGAGGAAAGCTTTTTGACTGAGTTAGGAGAGCCAGCATTTACCTCTAGTCCCTTCTGAATAAAAAAAGACATTTACTCTAAAGATGTCTTAAAGAAAATGATAGTGTTAAAGATTGCTGCTCAGAATCTTCAAAATGTGATCGTTTACCAATGGTCTGTTTTTCTTTATTTCTTTTCACATTTGATTAGGGGAATCCATAATAAAGAAAAAAATGTTTCGGTGCCCACTGATACCACCCACCATGGAACCCTACGAAATGCACTACAGTGGCAAACATGCACTGCAGGGTTTCGTGAGCATAATACCCAAACACTAGCCTCAGATACAATGTCCATAACACCTGTTGAGAACATCCAACAATAGTACTTGGTTGGCCCTAGCCCAAATGGACTAGCCGATTGATCCTTGAGGCCACCCGTCTACAGAAAATTCAAGGCCAAAGTGGTTTGGGTTGGTCTTCGCAATCACCAGGATCCTCTCCTCTATGAGTCGCGACGGTCAGCAAACACTGGGGTGGATGTTTAGATCTCAGAAGAAATAAACTTAAACAACAGAACTTTCTCTGGGAAGTCCCCTCACCACGTACAGTAATCCACATCAAGGGATGATCTTTAAGAACTAAGTTATGTCTAGAAGATAACTCTTAAATATTGGAAAAATCTTGCAGCTCATCAGTCTTCTGATTGAAATAGAATTCGATATTGCATGAACGACGGAAACATTTTCTGTAGATAAGATTAGAGCGATGTTGAGGAAGTTTACTAAATGGTTTGAATCATTGCGAGTGTACAGAAGGAATAGTATTTAGTACATAACAAAATTGTAGAGTTCATATATATTTGAAGTTGAAATTCCAATTAAGTCATCAATGTATCGACTATACAAAACAAGCACGGTCCTATCAAAAGTAAAGCACATGCCAAACAGGTTGACCAGTGACGGTCCATTCTTGGCACTAATGGTTACACCGTTTATTTATTACCAAACTAGTGCTGCTGGTCTTATTAGTGTTATCTGTTGATATCTCTAATACTTGTCGCTGGTTAAGGCAGAACCTCAGAGCTTCGAGACTCATCGTGTGGTTTGATAAGTAAATTTAATTAATTGTTAGGAAAATTTCAATAAACTCTTAAGGAGCTCTGATGGTATACTTTATATAGGTTGGAAAAATATTTATTAAATGTTATTATTTCGTCTATAGCTTAGTGTTCACAAATAAACATACACACGTACAAGTTCACTATTAATTTTAAATAAACGCCAATAAATTACATAATAAACTTTACACAATTGAAAATGAAAGTTTGATGCCCTAACATTTGTAAACGCTTTTTATCCGCTGGTTCATAACGTATTTTCAAGAAAGTATTTCTGGTGAATTACACTAATATGGTTGTTAGAAATGTGAATATTTCGCCTTCGTGTATCAAAGATTGTTTTATTATTTTAACCACCAATACTTGTTCATCCTAGTTTTTTAGATTAAGCTAAATTCTAGAATTCTCAATTAACTATAGACGTTTCTCTGCTTTTGCTGCCTCTCGGAGTTGGGGATCATACGATTGTTCTGTTACCGGTAAGTTTCCTTGCGAATAAGAACCTACTTTTTAAGATATCTGAATCACTTTCTAACACACTGCACTTTTCTTTCTCATCTAAACATAATCAAGAGGAAAATATCTATCAAACGATTAATTTACAGAAACGGTATACATATTGTTTGTAGTCCCTTAAAGATTTAGCTTACCCTCTCGGAAATGCTTTATTGTAGAGTTTTAACGGTTAGCGTGCTGTCCTATTTATCCGAAAATTCGTGATTTTTTATTATAGTAAAGTTACATCAGGTTATCTGCTCTGTCCACCAAGTGAAATCGAACCCCTGACTTTAACATTGGTTTATGTTTCGTTACCACAAATTTGTGTTCCACATTGTGGAGTCGCGGATACAAGAGAACGATTCAGTCTCACTAGTCGGTCGGTTAAGATAATCAGACAGTTTTAGTAGTTTCTGTTGACTAGCTTTCTTCCCACCAGTCTAGCCGTTCAAAAATTACTGGCTAGCACAGGGTCCTCGTGCAACTTTCGCGAATATCCAAAACAAAAATTCTGGTTTAACATCGCAAAAAAAACACCGAAGTATTGCAACACTAATAACACCATAAGACAAATCACGTAATGCAACATCAGAAAATAATCGACATGAACTTATTCTACAATACAACACAAATGTATTTTAAAACTTGGCATAAAACATTCTTTTCAAAGTAATATGTTTCTGTACATCTTCGATACGAGATCAAAAATATTCTTTATAGCATATTTGTTTCTCGCTAAGTGTATAACTACACAATTGTCTGCTTGCGCTCTGTTCACTATAGTAATAAGACCGAGTATTAGTGTTAGAAGCTCTCATACTATTTAATAATCTATCAGTGAAAGACTATTTATAACACCATGTAACAAAAATTTTGTTCCTGTGTTATTTCTTAATTGCTTATGTTGTAAAAGTAGAGAAATGGCCATTATTCTCTTCAAACTTTGCTTTTGTGACCTGGATGATGAAATTTAGAAATTAACCTGTTTTCTATGTAAAAACGGCAAATTTGCACATTTTCATTTACATAAGGTCTGAATAAAACAACATATGAATCAAGATTTACATGTATTTATACTAAAGTTGTACAGAAATGTTTAGGACAAATTTATCGAGATTTACGACTGTAATGTAAATCACTCACGTATCAGCCTCGAAATAGTTTCCCATCATCTCAAACAAAGGTAAAGTTTGAAGAAAAAATAGGTCTTTTCCATTTACTTTAGGCAAAAGTAACTGAGAAATCGCATTTCCTACCCAGGAACAAGAAAAAGTAAACATTTTGTTATATAGTATAATCAGAGCCAGATTAAGGTTTAGTGAGAGACCCATGACCAACACAATATTTGGGAATAATAACTCACTCTTATTTCTGCCAGTTTTACTTACGAAAATGATGTGAATTATTTTTTCAACCAATTTCTTAAAAAGCTATAACCTTCACTGATTGGATTTTTTTTTGTTTATATTAATAATTAATATGCATTTTAATCAGATTCAAGCTTGTTAGATTAAGATCTTACGCAAAGTCATTCGAGGACTATCTATGCTACTCAATACCATACACCGCAAATTCATGTTACTCCAATCGAACAGTAGGAAGACGACGCAAACTCTTATAACGCATTCACAGACCCAGAGTAGGGGGCGCAATTTATTTTCATTTTTTTGAAGTAACGGAAAACGAACCATAGTTCGGCAAGTGTAACACTGGAACGTTGGGGTATTTCTACCGAGCGATTTAAAATAGCGAGGTCTAGCAATTTTAATGATCGAACTGCGAACCCGAAGATTCGTTACCACAAACATTTGCCCTTGGTGGATCTTATAAATACCAGTCAAATTTCATTGTCATTCAAATAAAAGCAGTTAAGTAATTCTTTGTTGCAATCTTTTAAATCTATTAGTTTGTTTTGTTTATTATGAATTTCGCGCAAAGCTACACGAGGGCTATCTGCACTAGCCGTCCCTAATTTAGCAGTACAAGACTAGAGGGAAGGCAGCTAGTCATTATCACCCATCACCAACTATTTTACCAACGAACAGTGGGATTGGCAGTAACATTATAACGCCACCACGGTTTAAAGGACGAGCATGTTTGGTGTAACGAGATTTCGAACCCAAGGACCTCGGATTACGAGTAGAATGCCTTAACCATCTGGCCATGCCAGGCCCAAATCTATCAGCTCAGGTAACATTTGATGCAAGTCTTAACCATGTTAAAACATACATTTGATAAAAGACTTATTTCAATATATATAGACCATGCAAACAAAATGCGAGAAATTAGTAGTCTATACTAGTCTTAATTTTTGTTAAGTAGAGGTAGTTTGTTGAATCCTAAACAGTGGACTCGGTTACAATCAAACCATAGCATTCGAACATTTACTTACACACACATGAAGTAAAAATATAATTCTCAACTTTCTATCTACATCAATACGAATACATATCGAAATATTAAATGTCTCAACTTGCAAAATGCAAACATTTATGTCTATCTCTAAAATCAAGGGCCTTGGAAATACCTCACTTCTCATTTATGTTATTTTATGCCTGGTTTACAGTTTGAAATGGTGCATTAACCTAATCTGACAAAGGCATAACAACTGTGTCAGCTTTTAAAAACAAATTTGTATTTTTCAACTTCCCTTAATAAAAACATATTTTAAGTGTATACAAACTATGAGTCAATCTTCTAAAATCATGCTATTCTTTTTCCAGTGAGGTCAGGTTAAGTTAGCAAAAATTTTATTTTTTTGTTACCACGTCAATAAGAACTGTGTGCACATATCCTACAGACAAGTTTTCTCTTTTGATTGTGGTAAATACTAAAAGCCAACAAAGCAGTAGAAACAAACAGTTGTAAACCAATTAAAAATAATAAGCACATTTATCATTTTTTCCTCTAAATTAATCCATTACACTGGATATTTAAGTGTACATAAAATAGTGCCATGGTATTTCATCCATCTGATAACTCTCCCATTGCTGATGCTGAACAAAAGACTTTCTAGGCAGTGTCTGGTATTAAACCATCTATACTAATTATGTGATTCTAATTAGCATAGACGGTTTATAATACTAGACAAATTGTTGGGCAAAAATAATTTGGGAGATTTCTGTTACTTATGATAAATTAGATAAATTACAGGGATAACTAAACCAAACTGGAGTTAAAACTAAGTACATTTCAATTTAAGAAAATTGTAAATGTTTTATTTCCAAAAATGTTGGATATTTTAAGTATATGAAAAATGCAAATAACATCAATGACTTCCAAGACCTTTATTAACAATCATATTTCAAAACAGTTAAATTCTGGAAGGGTACAGCATGATACGGATCCTACGACCCATGGCCTTGGCAGGTAGGTTACGCTTGAACTTGGCCCTGACAACCCCACTTCTACCATGAGGTCTGGTAACACGACCCCAGATAGCTCTTAACTTTGTGAAGTGATCCTTTTTACCTGGTACTCTGGTTTTACTAAACATTTGAAAAATGGAAAAAAATGAGATAAAGGAAAACAATAATTAGAAACTTTTACATTTTATTTGAGAAATGTTTTTAAAAAAAGATGTACTACTCAACTGTACCTCCTTCCAAAGTTAATTATTCATAAAAAGTGTTGATACTGAATCTTTTATCTGCTAGATGTTCTACAAGACATACTATACAAGAAATAACCAATCTGAACATTCTCTTTGACACTTTCTATAATTGGTTGGAAAAAAGTCTCATATGATATAAAACTTATAATCCAAAAAGCTCTAGCTTTGACTGTACTCTCCTAAGAATTTAGGAAAATGTACCTTAAATAAACATTGTTAAATGTCTTCTCATAACTGGCCTGCCTGAAAATACATAACATTACAATTCTAATTCAACATTTTATCAATACAACAGCAAAAATGCACAATTTCTACTTACTTTTTTGCTCGATATACAAAAGCACATCTTTTACCAATATAGAATTCTGTTTGCTTTCGGGACACTACACCATCAATTTTAAGAAGAGACGTGTTCTCGTGCTGATTTCTTAAACCACGTTTGTATCCAACAAATATTGCTTTACAGTATAATCTAGAAAACAACATTTAAACTCGTGATTAAACTTGTACACAATATGTTTTCATAATTAGATTCTCAAATTTACAAACAGCCTCTACAAAAACTGTTAAAAAACCAATAGTTTATACTTCACTCTTAACTAATTATAACCATAATTTACTAACTAGTAAAACTAATCACCTTATTCATACAGGTCACAAAAAGTAAATGGAATACAAGTTTGACACAACTCTGATTTAAATTCCATAATAGACTGAATAATATTGATACAATATCAACAGTTAAGCATACTTGTAATCTCTTCTTAAATGATTTCTCAAGGAGTGATATGTTTCTGCTCATCTCTAAAACATAAGAACCTGCTAAAAGAACTGGCAAATGGGCTGTTTTGTTTATAAACTACTCTCTGTAGTTGTTCAGAAATAAAAAAATAGCAACCAAAGTAATTTTTAATTTTAATTGTTGAAATAGTTTGAAGTAACGTAATAACCATGTCACAACAAGCTTGGTATACTTTACACAAGTTCTTATACACATTTCCCCATGTTAAGCAGTTACGCTAACTTTTGATGCATTGTGTATTTGTTTGACTTCTTGAAAACACTGCAATTTTTTTTGTATGTGAAAAATCAGTTTTTAATGAATATTAAATAAAAATACTGAGTTTGTCCAAATACTAGCCCAAGTCATGCCATGATTAAAAACTTATTTATCCCAAATTGTCAAATATTCTTGCAATCTCTAAAACTTCCCATTCAAATTTATTTGAAGAAAGCATCCAGTTTCAACTGTTTCAGTTTTTTAATGGGCTTTCTCATGCGGTTAAAAGAAAACACCAAAGGTTCATTTTCCTCCTTCATTTTTGCATACAATTTGATAGTATTAATATAACTTATCACTTGTGGTGAAGTGGGAATTTCTATTTCCTTACTATCTTTTAATATTTTGAATATCTCACACTGCTACCATCTTGTGATTCTATTATAGATTTTAAATCAATTTCATCAGTTTGTTAAAACGTCAACATTCACAAAACGTGCGTTCAGAGAATCATCTGCATCTAACTTCTCAGAGAGTGGATTTCACTAGAATCATCACAACAAACAACTTTAAAAAATTTATGGTATTTAGTAAATTTTAAAATTAGGGAAGATAGAAATTTATTTTTTGTGAGAATGAAAGAGTATAATTTTGCACTTAAAAGAAATATATTTCTACAAATCATGAATCTAATCTACCTGCAAAATTGACAGCAGAAAAATGAACAGAATATATTTAACCAATATCTACTGTAACAAAATGTCCAAGAATTTATTAATATTTAAAGAAATTATTAATTAAATAAGAAATTAATATTTCATCAAAAACATTTTTTTTTGCATTATTCAATTCCAATCGTACTCGTTGATAGATGAGGTTGGTGAAAGATAGTTTTCCGTTCATGTTATGCAGATTCCACCATATAGAGGGCCTTTTATAAGAGAAATCTTAAGATAAATTTTGATATTTCCAGCTTGGACAGGTTTATGCCCTATGTAGTTTCTGGCTTAGACAAGCTTTACTGTATATTTATGTAAACCTACACACACACACACACACAATTGAATAACCAATAATTTGTATATTACTATGTTGATACCATAGAATTCCATTCTACTTTATAAAGCTTAATAAACAAGCTACATTTAGGTATAAAAAAAAATATGAAATTTCAAGCAGAGTAAAGATAACTATTTTCTTCAAATCTTAGTTCAAAAAATAAACAAGAGAGTCGTCTAACACACATTAAAATGGCAGAAAAAACCAATATGGGAACATTCTAAGTTGCTGTAAGATTATTCACATCATATATTGAAGTGTATATAAGGAAATAAACAGTAACACCATTTAATTTAGTACAAGCCATATCTCAAGAAAATGAAGAGATACAAAATTATGTTTTATATTCTAGTTCGTGAATATTGGGAAGTTGGGTTTTTAGTTCCTATGAAACTACAGACTTAGTATTTCACATCACAAACACCTAACTTAAGCCAGTGTTGCATCCAACATGTTACAAGAAAATTTATATTTAGGTGTTCTTTCGATTTTTGCTTTTCTTAAAACACAGAAAAGTAAATAAAGCAAACAACTCTCTCTTCCAGCTATGACCTTTGTACTCAGTTTCTGCATGCCATAGGTTATTCTATTTAAAATTTTGCATGTGGAGGATATGAAACAAATTTTTTTTAGGTTATATATGGCTGAATAACAAAAATCATAATATAAATTTAGTGGCTAAGTTGTATTTTGGACTGAAAAATATATTAACTTTTCAGCAGACTATAGACACAAACTACCTGCTGGAAATCTTTGTTTGAAAGAACAAGATGACCTCCCAACACATTAAAATGGTTGAGAAAATCACTAGAGGGTCATTTCAAGCATTTGATCAGTTATTTATAATATATTGATGTCAATGTAAGAGATTGTTTTTAAAAATGGACAACAGAGGTTAGCAGGGCCAGTGTTTAAATCAGTATATAAATGACATCTCAAAAAGATACGAGGTTATTTTATATTCTAGCCTACCATAATCAGTAATTTGAGCTCCTAATTCACACAAAACTAGACTTCGTATTTTGACTCCACAAAAATGTACATTTAAACCATTGCTACATTCAACTTACCAGATGACATGAAAATCCCTGTTTGACTGTGGTTAACATTTACTTTTAAATTAACTGAATAATGCATAATACTAACACATGAATTATAATCTATAACTTGATACAAATCTTATTGGTATAAATTCATGAAATAGTTTAATAAAAATTTAAAAAACCCGAACCATCTGGAAAGTATTAATTGATTTTGAAACACTAATTGTCGTAACTACTGTTCATAGGTAATTAAATATACCCATGCAGCTTTAGTGTTACTTGCCTTGACAACCAATAATAAAAGTCAAGTGGATGAAACTAAAATTGCAAAACTGGAATGGTATCAGCAAATACAACACACCCATTAATCTCAATTACAGTAACCTTCTGTACTCAGAATCTAATGGCAGAAGTGCTTGTATGAAGGATGCATTGATACTCAACAATAAAGATCTTTCAGAAATATATGCTAGCATTTTTCCCTCAGTGTCTTCTCAGCTTTTTGGAGACTTGTTTTAAAACAAATATTAAAATTATGGAATATTTTTGGATAAAATGTATTGAAAACTCACCTTCCAGGCTTTAGAGCCTGTTTTGTTTTCACTGGAGCAACTAAGTTTGTTTTCTCTGCCTTTGTTTCAGCCATCCTTTCCACTAAGGTGGCACTGAAAAATGTAGTATTTAGTTTCATAAGTTATTACACATTCCTTTAGCTTTTTTTACTCAGCATTTTAGTTCAAATTATAATACTCTCTTCTTTTTAATGTTTTTGCAGTAGCAATATAATTGTAAGAAACATTTTGTTATATTCCAGTTTTTATATTTTAAAACCATAAAAAATACAAGAATCAAACGAGCAAATTTTTTATGCTTTATTAAATCTGTTAAGTACCCATTTTGCATACAAACTATTGAAGACTCATCTTAATTGCATTAAAACATGTTATAGTTTTAAGTTAGTAAGTATACAATAAAGCCAATTAGTATTTTTTAATTTCACATTTTTCTTTCTATATACTATTACCAGTTAATTTTAGAATTGGTTCTACATCACAAGAAATGTTTATGATGTTAGAAAAACATTTAGGTTCAAGGTATCTTAATAAAAATGAATAAAACTCCTATAACTCAAATGCTTCCAAAAGGTGGACCTTTCTTCTTTAGGGGTAAACTGGGAATGATGGTGTAATCGAATGAGTAATATATACAAAGGGAGTTTAGTGACATCATAAAGATCTGGTTTTCCAAGAAATGTTAATGTCTTTATGCACTGTTGCAAGTGTCTCATTTCCAGTACAATGTAACTGATGACAATCATGTATAAAGGCATTAGGAATATTTTATTTCAGAAATGGCTTAATATATACATATTTAAAACTATACTTAAGAGTTTAAGCAAAATAAAGGTGAAATAAAAAAGATATGCTTTTCCAATCAATTTACAGAAACAGGATTGAAAAATTGTCTTGAAGAATACATTTTAGGAAATTTAGCTTTCATATATGTAAAAAACTAAGCAAAGAATAATTCTTCTGACAGAGATGAAACCAATAAAAAGAGTTCATTAATTCCAGCATCTAAAAATGTTTTATGTGGGAAAACAATGGATTATTTCAAATATGCAATGTCCAAACACTTTTCTAATACTTTTTAACCTTCTTATGAACTGAACATAATTATGATTTTAGATCTACTTTACTTCAGAATTCTGAATAATTCTTCACACTGAAGACAAAAGTATTTCGAAATAACGACCTCTACACTTGTATCTCCACAACAGGCAGTTACCATCCATTCTATAAAGTTTCATCATGAATACACTGCCTACACAATCTATCAAAGAATTCTTTATACCAATTTTACCACAGTCCAGGATGATTACTTGCTTGTTAAAAATTAAGCTTTAGAAGATTAAAATCTTAACAAATCTCAACTACAGTAGTTTTTAACATTTATTATTTCAAAGATCCCTTCAATGACCAAAGATATTTGTGAACATTTCCTATACTAAGGTTATTTTTAGAAACTAACGTTGCACCATAAAAAAGAACTGACAAAAATTCAGCTAGTTACTTTTTTTAAATTAACTGTGAATACCAATTTTTAAAACTGGTATGGACACTCGATCTTCACCACGAAGGACTTCTTTCAGAATATTCTGTGACCCACAGCAGTAAAGATCATTAACAGCATTTACAAAATAGCCAGACACAAGTCAAGTATTAACATCCAGTTTAATCAGATGTAAATTTATTCATTATGCCTTTAGTTGTTTAAATTTTACATTGACTTTTCATTTGGCCCTAAATTTGTACCAAAATGTTAAATTTTTATTACAGGATAATATTTGTCTGCTTTCATAAATTATTTCCAATCACCTGAAGCTAAAGTTTAAAGTCCTGATTTGAGAATGTTTCTCATGACCCATGTCTTTTAGCAATGATACATTAACAAAAAATAAATTGACTGAAATCCAAAGTTTATTTTTTATTACACCAACTATACAAGCCTAAAAGACGTCAAGCATTTTGGACTCCAGAGGAACTGCAAAACATTGCCTACTACATTGGCATTAATTAAGCACCCTTACTTATCTTTTCTGTACTGTTTACCAATCTTACGTTCATATTTTATATTGTACTTTACATTTTAACATTTTTTTAATGTTTTTAATGATAATCAGCTCTGATGAATAAATTGTAGAGTAACCAACAAAAACTTTCACACACACAACTATTGTTTCTTTTGAAAAGCTTTTCATGGATGCAAAAAAATAAAATAAAAAATATATATCAAACACATGTACAAGAGAGACCATGATGAACTTCACTCTTGGCACATCTTGTGTTACGGAGAGCCATGAAAATATTTGTAGTACGGTTGTAATATTTTTTCTCTGAAATTTATGTAGTCCACAATGATGTGGTATAGCATCACAAAATCAACAATCAACAGCAATCCTGGTTAATCAATGCATTGAGGTTTAATAATGGCTTATCTGGTACCCAGGACACTTCACTCTAAACTAATAAATACCTGACCCAACAGGGGAAAATTTACTGTTGACAAGCATATATCAACAATATGGTCAACACAAGTCTGTTTAGTGAATCTATCTCTGGAAGAAAAAAATAAAACTTTTGGTACAAAATGCCTATAACTTTGTTTTATAGAATAAATGTGGAAAGTAACTGCATTCATGGTTTAATGGGTTTATGTTTTAGTTGATAATTTTAAAAAGATAATATTTACCTACCTACCTTCTTTCATTTTAAACTAGTTTAGGCTTATAGAAAACAATGTTTTAAGCCTGGCCTACAAAGCATATTAACCACAATCAAAACAAAATAATTTATAACATTACACTGAAGCATTGTAAAATTCATACTGTTTTCCCTGCTAGTTGCCTCATTAAGTTATATTCATAATCGTATGGAAGTAACCAACACCTATTGCATAATGTTGAACATGTTAACCAACTGAACAGGTACTTGAATTTCAAATACCAAAACTTAAGCTTTGACTGGCATTCTATTAAATCTTAAATCTACATAATTTAAACACATTTTCCCTCAAGTTCCACTGGTTTATAATTATGGAGATCTTTCTCACTGGTATTGAAAATGACTTTTTGCTGCTTTTTCACTAACTCAAAACAATACAGAAATAATTTCATTTTCAGAATATAATATTACATGAATATAAAATTCAGCTCCTATCACATATAATAATATAGGTAGTGATTATACTTATACCATTCAAACAAGACTTGAATGATTAAATATATGCCACTAGTGCTATGCACACACAAACATTCATCTTTGAATTTTTAAATACTGACTGCACTCGTGTTATGCCAAAATAGTTCACGGTACTAAAATATTTATTGAAATGTTTTATAAAGGTACAGAAATGCAAGTGTTAAGTTCTACTTCAAAATCTAAACATTTGTAGTCAGGCCAGTTTTTCTTCAAATCTCAGTCAAAAAAACTTCAACAATCATTCTGGTATTACATAATACATATTGATAAAATATCCAATACTGAAGAACAGGTGAGTAACATTTACTCATACTGGATGTCTTTATCAATTTCCAGGTGATCAATGAATGGTCATACTAAACACATGCTTTTCCTTCTTGTTTACATGAAATATGTCTTGTACTGTTTATACATAAACTACCGATAATATGATGAATTAAATGTGAATAAAACAATCCCTTGTTAAAATGTAATTTACACTTCACTTGTTGCTAGGTAACAAAATACATAAATTGCATGCAACAAACAATTGTACAAGCTTAGAACCATGAAAGTATCCAAGAAAATATTTATGCTATGGCTTTTGATAATGCATGCATATGTTAACAAAATTTTGCAGGTTACTGGGAAACATTACAAAGCTTTTGTGCACAAAATATCAAATTTTTAAATTATTAGATTTTTTAAAGATTTTATTGTGAACCTTTTGCTTTAAGAATGTTAACTTTCACCATGCAGAGTAATTTTCATATTCCACATGAGAAATCTTTATAACTCCAAATAATTACCAAATGTTTAAGAAAAAAATTCATATTTCATGTTATTTTCACTACTGAACTGCAATCTGTGTTTGGTAGATGTGATAAATCTCTCAACCATCATAAAAAGTGGGAAATCAAAATTATGTTATTTTCTTTCTAGAATAACTACAAATTATATCAAGAGCACAAATGTATATAGTCTAAATATCTTAAATGTCATAACATTAAACATTTACACAATTATATTTCTCTTTCAGTCATTGTTGGCTAACATCACAGAAGTTCTGACAGTGCATGTTACCATTTTCAAGAATATGAAACTGACCTTTATAAAATGATCTGTCTTCGTTGTTTAAATGGACTAGTTTTGTTTGTTAAATACAGTCACATTTCAATTATTATGAATTATACATGTTTACTGATTATTGCTATTTACAAACAAGTTCTTACTTATCTCAAAGCATAGAAAAGTAAATGAAGTATAGCAAATAACTGTCTTCCTGTTATGAGCTTTGTACTTGGTTGCTGCTTCTAGTAACATGCTACATCTTAAAAATTTTGCACAAAGAGAATGGGGAAAAAACTTAGGTTTTATATATACAGCTGAATAACAAAAAAATCAAATTACTGTATTGATACCACAGAATTCCATTATAAGTTTAATACCAAACCTATTTCATTTTGTATAAATATGAAATTTTAGAACTACAAACACAATTCACTTGCTTGAAATCTTATTTTGAAGGCATGTGATAACCTCCTAACAAATTAAAATGGCTGAGAAAGCCACAACAGGTATATTCTGAACTGTTGATGGGGTATTCACATTATGCACGAGTATATACAAGAGGGTTCCAAAAATGGAATGAGGTTAGCAGGGCCACTGTCTAATTCAGTACACAGTGATTTCAGAAAAATGAAAATGTAGGTTATTTTATATTCTAGCTTCTTAATATCAGTAATTTGAGTTCCTAATTTGTGTAAAAGTATACACCTTGTATTATTACACTTCAAATACATAATTTGAACCAGAATGGCACTCAACATACCACATGACCCACAAAATGTCCGAAGTTTAATATTTAAATTAATAAATTAACAAATGCATAATATTAAAATGTGAATTATAATCTACAGTCTGATAACAAATACTGACATAAATTCATAAAATCCTGAATGCAAATTAAACATGATTACATGGACTTTGACTCGTACGAATAGTTAATCTAGTTCTACTATCAGCCCTAAAAATACCCTATTAAGACTTGAGTGATAGTCCACTGCAAAAACAATTTCCTTTGATATTTAAAGAAATAATTTCAACATATTCATAACACTAATACAAACTTGTGTATACAAGTTTGTTTTTTTTTTACATAGTTTGTGATCAGAATAAAATGCATAATTACATTTAGACTCTTAAGGGGACCAAAATTATTAACGCTGTATTGAGACTAATTATTGAAACTGCTTCTCTATTACTGCATAGGTTACACTAAACACCAGTTATATCTTTAAAATACGTTTCACATATTACCATCTCATTTACCATAAAACAGAAACAGTTTCCAATTTTTGACATATTTCATTCCCACAAGTAATTTTATGTAGATTTTTTGCAAGCGTACAACAGTAAAATACAGGTTATTTTCGAATGTTGTATAATGATGTCTGTTGTATGAAAATAGTATCAAGAAGTGTAATGTTTAATATTAGAGTTCAATTTGAAATAGTTCATTATTTACAATATGTAACTACCAACTAATTATTTGGAAATAAACGTTTATTTGTAGCCTAGTTTTGTAAACTAGTATTTATACTAAAATTTTACTGCTTTCAGTTTTAGTTAAACTTTCATATAACTTAACACATTTTACTAACCAATTTGTTGTATCTAACTAGCAGATTAATTAATTTTGTCATACATATTTACACTTAAATTGTAGATTCCTACGACTTTTATCAAATAAGCTCAACTCAATAGCCACTGCCAACTACACACCAACACCGGACATGATTCAGTTTCAATCGAATCTAATCTATTAAAATTTGCTTATTTACATCAATAAAACTTAACTAACATCGCAAACAAATTATAAATGTTACCAAAATACTATTATTATAAATATATTATACTTTGAATTATATTACATGTAAAAATCTTTTTACACCTACATATCCTACCTCAACCTATTTCATACACACGGTGGTAGAGACCGAAGCAATGCATCATGGGTTAATTTCGTTCTTTACTTCACCTACAGAGGGATGATTGAAAATGAAAAAGATATATTGAGCATTAGAAATCGGAGAGATTTATTTTCCCATTTTATGTTGTTTTTAGAATTAATAATTTATTCATTATTCAATGCTGCCAATTATATTAGATTTTGCATTTAATTTAGCACAATCTTTTTGAGAATAGAACTTCAAAAAAGGTTTGCACTTCATGACCTTTTCAAAACTTTCATTTCTTAGAATTTGTTCAAGGTAATATTGAACTTCTGTGATATATGATTATGACATGTATTTCTATTTTCTTGTAATAAAATATTATTTTTTCTGTACATATGCAGGTTTTACATAACACATGATTTACTGTTGCTAATTTAAAAATAATATTCCAATGGGTAAACAGGGCAGTTTTGAATTCGAAACTAGGAAAAGATGCTTTTACGCACATAGAAGTCTTTTCTTGGTGATACTGTGGGTAGAGTGTGTTTGTGTTTTCTTACAGCAAAGCCACATCGGGCTATCTGCTGAGCCCACTGAGGGGAATCGAACCCCTGATTTTGCGTTGTAAATCCGAAGACATACCGCTGTACTAGCGGGGGTCTGTGGGTAGAGAAGGAACCACCAAGATTACTACAAAAATATGACTGGTCAAAATTAGTCGAAACTTGTGCTCATATAAGTTGTCCACAATTTTCTTAGTCTTGTATTGTATTATCGGTAGTTTGAGGCAGGGTCGGATTAAAGGCAATTGATGTACCAAGCATAGCCCAACAAGTGCCCCCCTCGGTCCCGCCACTGCTTAACTGACAAGACCTTATGACTTACTGAAAGTAAGTCACTTACTTAAGTGCTGAAAGTGAAATAAAGTTTGAAAATTTTAACCCTTCTTTAGTTTTCTTCCAGGTCAGACCACACAACTATAATAAATAAAAAAAATTATATTTATTTAACAGATTAGGCATTGATCAAAATCAAGCAATAACTGAGACATTTTATTTAGAAATGATAAGGGAAATAGCTTCTTTGATTAATGATAATTAAATATCATTATTTTTACTATATATTTGTTTTACTCTGAGTTTGCAGTTCTCACTTTGCTGTTAACCAAAATGAAAAAAATTACTCAAAACCCTTTTATTAAAAAAAAATTCACTTTAATATTAACAATTTCTCACTTTGAACTTAAAACTCTGTGAGCAGATTATTTACTTATACCTTAATATTTATTTACATTTTAAAAAGTTTTCTTCTAGATTTTTTAATTGCAAAGTCTTTGGAAAAGTCCTCAGAACTAATTTGGCGTAATAGATCTGCTTCTATACTGAGCAGAGACAAGGCATCCAGCCTGTCTTATCGCATAGTTGTTCTGTTGGGATTTTTAATATGCTTGAGTTGAGAAAATGAACTCTCTCGGCTGTGCAAATTGTGACCATTAATGTTAAAAATATACATAATGCAATGTTTACGGTTGGAAACGCACACTCATTTTTTTTGTTTTCTGAAATTATTTTATAAAGTTCGGCATGACTAAATCTGGTTTTTACAGTTTTTGTTGCACTGAACTTATGGAGCACATATGAGTGAAACTGCTGAAGCTCAGCAGACAGATTAGTGCCCAAGTCCTCTGGATAAGCATCAATTAGCTTTTGGGAAAACTGAAAGCACCTTTCAGTTTCAGCAGATAAAGTGACATTATTTGGCACATAACTTAGGAAAGAAAATGTGTTTGCCATTTCTTTGTACACCTCTGCTCTTCTGGTCATCTGGATTTCTAGTTTATTAACAATTGTGCAGAAGGTGGTGACAAGAAATTTATCTCTGGTATTCAGATCTACTTCTTGTGCATCTCCGTCATCGAACACCTTCTTTCTGACACGTTTGCGAATTTGAGCTGCATTGTAATCAACATCTGATAGCATTTCTTTTGGAGCTGCTTCAAATTTTTCAGTCATCCCTTAAAGTGCGTAGTTGGTCAGCTAATGACTCATACAGATCTGCTCATGTTCTTATGTTCACATCTTCATTTTGCAGAAGTTGACTTGCTTTATAAAACTTTTGCAAAATCTCATCCCACATGATCAATATAAAAACAAATTCTAGCTCTTACATCTTATTTGCAATATTGCTGCTTCTCTTCTAATGTCTCCCTTTTGTAACTGATCTTCAACTAGACATTCTAAAGTTTCCAAAATCTTAAAGAAAGACTTCAAAATTGCTGTTGTTGCCATAGCATGTGCCTCCCATCTGGTATCAGAAAGAGATTTTAACACACTTTCATTTCCAAGACAAGCTTTAAGAATTTTCCACCGGCTGGTTGAGGCTAAAAAAAATGTATAGAGCAAATGCATTTTAGAGAAAAAATTAACTGCCAATTAACAGCAGTCAACAACACTTTGGCCTACCAGATTTAGTGAATGGGCTGCACAGGGCACATATATGGAAACATACTTTCTTCTAAACTCTTTTGCTGCATCCCCTTATAACGCCCAGACATGTTAAAAGCATTGTCGTAAGACTGACCCCTACATCTAAGTTTGCAAACTTTACGTGGGTACCGCATTACCTGGTTTGTCATTTCCTCACTGATATGGTTTTTCAGCTTCAGAAAGGTAAAAAAGCGTTCAATTGGCTGCCCATCTTTTAAGTATAGAAGTGTAACACTTAACTGATCTACATGTGATAGATCTGGCGTCGAGTCAACTGACAAGCTAAAATAACCAGAAGAATTTACTTCATCAACAATGAACGCGTGAACCTTCTGAGTCATTGATTCAATGAGTTCTTCACAGGTAATTTTGGACAAGTAAGAAGGATTTCCTTATCCAGAGTTTACACATTTCGAAATGTACCCTGCTATAAAATGGATCAAACTGACTTATGAGCTCAAGCAGCTTTAAAAAAATTCCCATTCTGCAGTGAACCAAAATTTTCATCTGTTCCTTGAAAAGCCAGGCCACATTCAGCTAACATGCGAATAACAGCTATTACACGCTCCAAGACATGTTCCCAGTAATTGCACTCTTCTTTTAATTTGTTTTTCCAACTCTTGTCGCAAGCCTAAACCTTGTCTGCGAGTTGAGTATGTTAGCATAGAGTCTCGGTGAGTAGTGCTTCTTTCACGATGATTAATTGGAATAGTATTTCATCAGTCACTGAACCTTTTTCTTTGAACAAAACACGAGGAAAATTTGGGGCAAAAAGTTTACAAACAAAGCAGTAAATTGACCCTTTTGATGGTGAATACAATAACCACTCTCTCTTGTATTGCTCACCATTGGCTTTTACCTCAAAGAAAAGATTCGAGACTGGCTTCAATATATTTTAGGAGAATTGGTTTTCAGTCATTGCAAAGGTTTTATCAAGGTTGTTGCTATGGTAGCTGTATGCAAGAAGCAATGTCTGTGATAATATGCAAATCCATTGTGTGTCAAAAAGTATTCCAAAACAATTTGTGATTAATAACACATACTGTAGTAGCCTACATGTACATACACAGTCATCATTCTGTACTGTTACACATACATAATATAATCAATTGTAATGTGTACTGCACATTGAACTACTAAATACTGGGTTAGGCCTAGGCTAGAGTACTTTAATGAGTTGTAACCTCAACTTTGAGTTCAGTTTTGACCTGGGGACTTCAGATGAGCCAACAAACCATACATCAACAAAATAGGCATATGTCTGAAACTTTATTTAGATGCCTGGACGCGAAGGTAAATTCAAAATGATGGCCTTAAATTGAGAACGGTCTACTTCATTTATTACACGCAACAGTAGCATTTCCAGTGCACTTGCACTAAACTAGTAACAGTATTTAGGCCTAATGTTATTGTTACTCAGTTCTCAGATAACAACATCAGCGTTAGGTCTAATGCTAATATATTGCAACTGAGACCACTAACGTTAAGCCTAGTACTCAGTACTAACCTTTCTTACACGAACTTTTTCAATTCATGCACTTTTTCAAACAATCTTATATTGATTTTGTTGATCTGTCAGTTCTTTACAGTATCTCTGTATGACCACAGTGCCACAGAACTCTACTACTACTAGTAGTATAGTGTATATATATCATCGTTAAGAATCATGTTGTCGTACATGTCGAAGTCTTACGCAATTTGACCTAAAAGGTCGAATTATTGCCTTTAGACTGCTCCGATCAGTCAGTTGTTTTCCAAGGTTTTCAGAAATGCAATAGAACACATGTAGATCTGAATTTATAGTTGCAAAATAGTTGAATTACACTTAAAAGTTTGTCGTCTTTGTCTCTGTGTTTTAGTCTTGGATTGTTCGTTCGTCTCATAAAAATATCACCAGAGGGCCGGGGCATTTTGACGTCAATAAATAAATAAGTACATTAAATACATCTCTGCAGCCTTACACATTGCTTAACTTACAAGCATTCAGTTGCAAGTGGATTGTATGAATGACAGTCATTTTTGCTTGTCGTTATTCTGCTTCTGGAATACCAGGTCAAAGTGCTGTTCGAAAATTTATTTGAACTGACAAATGAGAAATGCATTTTTGTGTTTTATATATATAAACGGCTCGTTTGGGTTGAGAAAATTTTTTACGTAGAGGAGCGAACAACATTTCGACCTTTTTCGGTCATCGTTAAGTTCGACCGAACTTCGACCGCTCCTCTACGTAAAAAAATTTTCTCAACCCAAACGAGCCGCTTTTACATACATATTCTTCTCTACAAGTGGTTTTTTCGACGTCATTGATTATTTCTGTGTTTTTCCCTGATTCATGTTCAGTGGGGAGGTGACACGAGTAGAACATTATTTTCCATTATGAAAACGTTCCTTCTTAATCTTGAAAATTTCAATGACACTTGAGTTACTTCAAAGCACAATTTTTATCATACATGTGATGAATGAATGTTTCTACAAATACCACCAAAGCTAGTAGTTTCTCAATGAGAGATATATGAATAGGCTTACTTGGAAAAAACAGACGATGAGAACATTATATTAAAACGATTGAAACATTATTAGAGCCCATTTCACCGTGCCTAATCATACTATAGGTGTTTGCACAGCATTTTAATAATAACAATGCATTTTATTTTTCCTTGTAAAATATTCCATCGTAGGATTTTCAGTTTAAAAGTACACCTTACTCCTGGCACAGTTTCCACAATTAATTTATTACACAATGACGAAAGTTCCCAAGTGCGTTTTTCAAAAGTCTGATGACAAAGAAATTCTGTCGTGTCTGGCGGCGAATTGACTGGTATATAGTTGAATGGAGTAGCATGAACATCCATTTCATTTTCCTGCTGCTAGAGGCTTGTATTATATTATATTCCATTAATGTTAAAAGCATCTAAAAGTAGAGTTGCTTGATGCCAATAAAAATCTCAGATATTTCTGGCTGTTATTGGTAATATTGTTTGTTTGTTTGTTTGTTTTTTGGAATTTCGCACAAAGCTACTCGAGGGCTATCTGTGCTAGCCGTCCCTAATTTAGCAGTGTAAGACTAGAGGGAAGGCAGCTAGCCATCACCACCAACTGCCAACTCTTGGGCTACTCTTTTACCAACGAATAGTGGGATTGATCGTCACATTATACACCCCCACGGCTGGGAGGGCGAGCATGTTTAGCGCGACGCGGGCGCGAACCCACGACCCTCGGATTACGAGTCGCACGCCTTACGCGCTTGGCCATGCCAGGCCATGGTAATATTGAGATATTATGGGATAAATAGGATCAAATCAAACATATATATGCCAAATTATCTTCAATTATATCGCTCCGCATGGCCAGATAGTTAGAGCGCTCGACTCATAATCTGAGGGTCATGAATTCGAGTCTCTGTTATACCAAACATGCTCGCCCTTTTTAGCCGTGGGGCATTATAGTGTGACAGTCAATCCAACTATTCGTTGACGGTGGGTGGTGATGACTAGTTGCTTTCTCTCTAGTCTTACACTACTAAATTAGGAACGGCTAAAGTAAATATCCCTCGTGGAGCTTTGCCAAAAATTCACAAAAAACAAACCTTTAATTGTAGTAGGTGCAAGATAGTGCATTTGAGTTATCATAACTTGGATCAAAAGTTAATATCTATAAGAACCAACATAAAAGTACAACTAAAAAATAGGATCTTTGGATAACAACAGAAAAATCGCCCAAGCTATCGAAGTAGGGCTGTAATCTAAAGTAGTAAATGCAATAGAATTTTAAAGTGCACATATAGACAAACTGATTATAAACCAAAAGAATTGATTATCTCTCCGCACAAAAGCACAGATAGGCTTCTCTTGGAATAATTTGTATAAGTTTAGTCTCCTTATCTAAGAAAGGCTACTTATTTATTGGAAATAATTCAGAACCTTTAATTAAGATAATGTCTGAAATGTAAGGGTTAATCTACAAGAATTGCTTTAATATCTCTTAACATATGTACTCTTTAGCAAAGAAGGGTAAGACGTTATCTAATTGGACTTTTTAAATTATCCAGGATCGATAGAATAAAAACCTCAGATATTTTATTACTATATTGTAAATTGGATAGGAGGACACAAATTTAAGATTTGGAAAATACATAATAGACTACAGTTAAAAAGATTGAGAAGTTGCCAAAGGAAATCGATAATTTCCTGAAACATAAAAAATTAATTTAATTTCTCTGAAGGATGGATGTACAAAAATAGTCTGTAAGGGCCAAACGGTCACTTATCGGCCGTTTGTTATGTCGAATAGAGGTTAGATTTATAAATAACTAAAAATACCATGATATTAACAGTTTACACATTGTTATTTGGTTACTTTATCTGGTAGTAGTTTTTCAAACATTGTTAAATGGAAAGAAGTTGATTTCTTTATTAACAAAATTTCTAGTTCGTTTTTGATGTAAACTGCTTAATTTACTTAACTTTCAGACTTCCCCTGTTTTAGAAGTATTAAATTATTTCCGAAGCTTATTTATGCTATTGACTTATGAAATAATAATTAAACTGCTTAAGAATATGCTTAGAAAGAACAGACACCTGTGAATAATAAATAATTCACAAACCTTTGAACACTTGCGTGATATATAACTTCACCGATATATTTTTCTTCCTCGAGTTTAGAATATATTCTATGGTTGAGTATTCCTGATATCAAATATGATACTCGACTTATCGTGTTTCGTTTCTCGTGTTATTTCCGGATAGTTCAATAGTGTAAGGTATTTGTTTACTTTATATCTTTACAAATAATCGGCGAGTTTGCCAAATAATGTTATAGATCCAATTTCTCGAACAGTTTAAGAATTTGTATGCTCCAAAGTAATACATTTTTCACATCTTTGTGTCTTTCACAATTTTCGATTTTCAATTTTTCACTCTTTTGTCCTGTCGAAGTTACTGTGTCACTGTGACACAAATATTCCTTAACATTACTTTGCCATTTAGAGCTTCACAACGCCTCCAGAAGAACGACCAAAGAGAGATTAAAACGTCCACTGCTGGGACAGCAGTAAGTCTACAGATTTACAAGCTAAAATCAAGGGCTCGATTTCGGTGAGCCCTCGGTGAGCACAGCAGATAGCCCGATGTGGCTTTACCACAAGAAAAAAAAACATACACACAATTAAATCTTATTTATTTAATCTAAATATTGTTAAGCAATTTTTGTTTCCCCATTTAGTTTGCTTTAAATTACTATAAGTAAAGTTGTAAATAGCGCCATGTGATAAATATATTTGAATTGGGAACTGTTTTCCAATTCTTCATATCTACTCATGCCTGCTCAAAACATTAGTTTTATTTTACTTATACAAAATTGATACCGAGAGGACGCTAGTATCGCCAAAAATATTTAAGTATTCATCAAACTTTTTTTCCCAAAATAGTTTGTTTTCGTTTAATGTAGTAAACAGTAACTAATAAACACTGACAAAGATGGATGCTGTGTATAGTTTGAGAAAACTACCTTGTAGTACAAATATATTAGAAGAGCACGAACCAATTAGAGGCCCGGCGGGTTAAGGCGTGCGACTCGTTATCCGAGGGTCGCGGGTTCGCATCCCCGTCACGCGAAATATGTTCGCCCTTTTAGCCGTGGGGCGTTATAACGTGAAGGTTAATCCCACAATTCGTTGGTAAGAGAGTAGCCCAAGAGTTAGCGGCGTGTGGTGATGACTAGCTTCATTCCCTCTAGTCTTACACTGCTAAATTAGGGACGGTTAGCGCAGATAGTCCTCGAGTAGCTTTGCGCGAAATTCAAAAAACAAAACGAACCAATTAAAAAAAAAAGAGTGAGAGAAATACGGTTAATCCATTGAATTAAAACAGTCTGTGTTTCATTATTTTTAGTCTTGCTAAGAGTTGAGAGCAATAGAAACGGTTATTGGTACTGAGAGGCCACTACCTTTTCTGTTATTGGATTAAGGACGCTCAAAAACTTAGCCCTACTTGATGTTTATCTGTGAAGTAGTAAAGTGAAGTGCATTAGAATAATATTGATATCTTTCCTTAGTTGTTAAAAATAATTTACAAAAGAAAAATAAATATGTTTGCAACAAATTTAATAAGATGATGGATCAGTTAACAAAAAACAAGAATTAATGTAATTGTTTACAAGAAACTAGAAGATATTATGGTTAATTGTAACATTTACATTAATGGTAATATAAAGGCCACTGTTGTTAAAGTTATGATTAGAAGTCTTCTAGCTTTTACAAAACTATTGGTATCAAGATTGATGCTAACAAAGAGATTTAGGTGATATATCTTCCAAGTTAAAATGAAATGTAAGTGACAAGGCTACAACTACGAATGAAAACGAATTTTCAGACGTAAGCTATAGACTGAAAGACCAACACTGCTATTAAAACCAGGGTAAAAGTTCTAAGAAATATAGTGAATCAGGGCAGCTGTTTACTTGATGAAATAACATCCAATTGTATCTTTATCATCTAGTGCAAAGAAATAAAAAAAATAACAGCCAATTACTAACCATGCAAATAAATATAAAAAGAAAGACAGTAAGTCCTTAGAATTCACAAACTAAGATATATATTGATTTCAGTTTCAATGGGATTTGGTTAGGCTGCATGGAAATATTTTATGTCAGAAAGTAAGAATATGAGCTATTATTTATAGTTGGTACCACTATAAATTTTCCCAATCAAAATATCTATATCATTCTCCTGGCAACTAGACACCTTGACATTCAGAAGACCTTAGAAAGGGCACTTGAAACATGTTACAACATTGCACGTCCGTGCCTCACCTGCAATCTGCGTTATGGAAGGAATGAACCCAATGAAAAACGTTGACACATCAATTAGTTAAGAGAATAATGAATTTTTAATACTAATGTTTCCCTTTGAAAGTTGATTTAAGATCATTCTTTAATTTCAATGTGCCTGTTCAAAAGTTCATTCTTCTAAATTATTTTTCCTTATTATTAATACTTTTAACACCTGAAGCACTAAATATATAGCCATCTTCTTGCGGCATCCAAAGATATTATTAATGGGTTTGATTACCAGATTAATAGACACAATCTACCTAACAGAGGTTAACGTCCGACGTTTTGCTGTGTTCACAACCAAATTTACAATTGATATGTTTGACGTTTATCTTCCTTATATTCTAGGCTTGGAAATAAATTACTCTGTAATTTGGCTTTTTAAACTTATATTTACAAATAAACTTTAGCGTAGTTTACATGACAGAAAAAGTTTTGTACCTGCTTAATACTGATATATCGAGACGATATATGTTTAATAATTTGAAATATTATTATTAAAGAAAAAGAGAAAATGTAATAAAAATGTATCAAACAAACACTTTTCTAAGCTCGAAGCTCCCCATTGGAACAACGGTAGGTCTGCGGACTTACAACGTTACAAATTGAGTTTCGTTACCCGTAGTAGGCGGAGCACAGATAGCCCATTGTGTAGTTTTGTGCTTAACCTTAAACAAATAAAGGTATATACGCTTAAAAGTTATCCATGCTAATATTAACAAATACTTGTACAAATACTGTGAAAGTTTTATAATTATAGGTCACGTGAACTATTGCACAGGTTGGTATTTCAAAATAAATATTCAAAGTATTCTTGCATACATTTCAAAAATGAGCATACATTTAGATATGAAATGATATTACTGTAGCACTGTCTTTAAGGTTCTGTTCAGCGATAGAGATTAGCTTGATTTCCTACATACCAGGTAGGAGATACAGTGTGTGTATATAACCTAGAAAGTGGACGTTTGTTTTAATGAAAATCGTTAAAATGCTTCTAACCGACTTCATGTCTTGTAGTAATAACAGGAGTATTATACAAAACTGAAATATACTTTTCAATATAATTTGAAACTGAAAGTGTTTTCAAAGCGAAATTCTATTTGAAGGAACCTCAATTATGGTATTAGGTGTAATAGTAATTTTGTGTGATATATAATTACTCTAACTTTATTCTATATCATGATATCAGATGTAGTTGTACACAGTATCGTCACTGAAGGTCAACTGCAGTTGTATCTGATATCATTATTTACTGTAACGTTCGTATGATATTTACTGCACTATCGCTCAAGGTGAGCTACAAATTATTTTAGAATAAAATTTACGTATGTACTGCTGTTTGTTTGTTCTTTATTTTCGTGCAAAACTACACAAGGGCTATATGTGCTAGCCGTCCCTAATTTAGCAGTGTAAGACTATAAGGAAGGCAGCTAGTCATCACCACCCACCGTCAACTCTTGGGCTACTCTTTTTACCAACGAA
The DNA here is from genome assembly GCF_004210375.1 of Tachypleus tridentatus. NCBI lineage: Eukaryota > Metazoa > Arthropoda > Merostomata > Xiphosura > Limulidae > Tachypleus > Tachypleus tridentatus. Next base: position 61,798,843 of record NC_134825.1, read on the forward strand.
TAGTGGGATTGGCCGTCACATTATAACGCCCCCACGACTGAAAGGGCGAGCATGTTTGGTGCGACGGTGATTCGAACCCTCAGATTACGAGTCGCACGCCTTAACCCACCTGGTCATGCAGGGCCACGTACGGGTGTACTTGTAGCTTAGCTTGACTGATGGTATGGTTCTTAGTCATAGGAGCTCAATATTAAATGATGATATCAGGTATAACCATAGCTTACTTTCATTAATGGTATGATAAAGATAGCTGTGCAAGCTGTGTACTAAATGTTGATATTATATATAACTGTAGCTTAGCCCGAGTGATGTTATAGTGAATAATTATATAAACTTTATACTAAAGTTTGATATCAGGTATAATTATAGCTTAGTTTGACCAGTATTATAGTAATTAACTATAAAATACATATTAACAAGCAAGAGTACCTGTTCCCAGTGACAGGAAAATTTTAAGTTGATCTCTCAATTTAAATTATTTCATGGGCTTTTGTTTTGGAATTTCGCTCAAAGCTACTCGAGGGCTATCTGTGCTAGCCGTTCCTAATTTAGCAGTGTAAGACTAGAAGGAAGGCAGCTAGTCATCACCACCCACCGCCAACTCTTGGGCTACTCTTTTACCAACGAATAGTGGGATTGACCGTCACGTTATAACGCCCCCACAGCTGGGAGGGCGAGCATGTTTGTCGCGACTCGGGCGCGAACCCGCGACCCTCAGATTACGAAGCGCACGCCTTAACGCGCTAGGCCATGCCAGGCCTTCATGGGCTTTAAAAAGTTAATTGTGTTGCACTCTTGGTTTCATTCGCTACGTATACCACCCACTATGGGAAGTAATTGTTGAACATTTCAGTCATGTTATGGGTTGCTTAACAATACCATAGGTAAATCTACATTGTTATTCTTTAGGTTATGTCACATCTTGAAAAGTAAATGACAGGTGATTAATGCCTGACAGTTTAATGTGGAATATCCTGCTTGCGAAATAAAAATTGGCATGAACGTTATTTTGACCTTTTTTCCTGTCATTTCAAAAGTGAATCTTAAGCTTTGCCTGCGTGCTTAGCTTTTCAAACACAGCGCAGGAAGCAACCGCCATAAACGGGGGTCAGACGAACGTGCGGGAAAAACCACGGCTTGTAATATATATATATATCATATTTTTAATATAAGGTATAGCAGCTGCTAATTTGTAATAGTGGCATAATAAATAACGTGGAATCACCGTTCTTACATACACCAACAGAAGAGATGTAGTGATCTTCACAGTTAGAATTCTTCTGAATTATAATTGCTGAAAACAGAACTGATAAAAATAAGTCCTTTAAGAACAGAACGTTTTTTTTAATTCATAGTGAAATCAGTATTTTGAAAAAAAAAATCTGTGACTTTTGTCCGTATCTGAATCGTTGCAACACACAGAATTTGCCAGAATAACAGTTGAAAACATAGCCTTGAACCTAAAGGCTTTTATTGAATAACAGTTGAAAACATAGCCTTGAACCTAAAGGCTTTTATTGAATAACAGTTAAAAACATAGCCTTGAACTTAAAAGCTTTTATTTTTATTGATTTATTGATGGAGTTACAAGTGGTGAGTAGGGTGACTAACGTTTTGGGTTAAGTTTTATTTGATGTTGAATGCTATCAAATACCGACTTAACGTCTATTTGTTCGTTTATTTGAAGTTAAACACAAAGCTATACAATGGACTATCCATGCTCTGCCCACAGCGGGTATCAAAATCCAGTTTCTAGTGTTGTAAATTCGCAGACATACCACTGTACCCGATCTAACGTGTGAACAACAGAAGAAGATGTTTTATCTTGTACACGTTAGTAGCGTGGAATGAGATCTTCATTTTAATTGCATATGAATCTATGTGCAAACATCAATAGAATTGTTGTAGAATTAAGGCACCGGAATGAGGATGAGCTCTATCTGGGATAATTCTATTTCCTTCTTCTCAGGAAAGTAAATAGCTGAAAGATTGCCCTTTCTTTAAGTTATTATATTACAGTAATGATTTTCTCGATATTTTTGGAACTATAAGCACGTGATTCAGTTTCTTAATAAACTTGTCGGATGATCTGGCACGTTTGTTATCACAGTAGAACACGAACAAAAATCGAAACTTGACACGTGAGAAAATGAAAAGCTTGAACGTGAGAAATATCATAAACAAAGGAAAACTTTTCAGTTTTAATTTTTAATTTGAGTAGTTTTGTAACAGAATGTAATTCGTTAAGGACAAGGATCAGAGTGCAATATATTTTTAAGGTTATTTACATATATTACTTTACATAATGAGTAAAATAAAGTTAAGAAGTGTCAGACATTTTATATTGTACTAGAGATAAGTACAATAAAACAAAATATCTTAAGATACCATGTAGCTATGCTGTTTTCATTAACGTGAAGTTACACAATGTACTATGCTATTCACGCTGTGTTCACTGCGGATAATCGAATCCAGAATTTTAGTATTGTATGCATGGAAACTTATTGCTTACTCACCATGTTAGTTAAGCAAATGATAAACACAATATGATATGGAGCGTGCTTTATCATAAGACTAAATCAGATCGTTCAGCTGTAAAGATACTGCGTGAAATATGTGAAAATATATATAAAAAAACATGCACTAGTACTGAAACATGATTTTATTGTTCAATAACAACTTGATTAATGCTATATTAGACGTTTTACGCATGGAATAAACATATATAAACATATAAATGTGATAACATGGGGAATGACACTCACAAAACAATATATTTATGGATTCTTAAATCTTAAGCTAAAATATAGATATTATCAATGTATATATATATATATGAGAATTGCACAAAATAAATGAGAAGAGGATACCGAATGGTTTCGTTGCTCTGGTAACAGTTAACAACCTAATAAATAAACAACTAAAATTAGTGCCTTAACAGTCGATAAAATCATAATAAATAGTTCTACTGGAAAACACATTAAATAAATAATTTAAATACCGAAATAAGTTGAAAGTTCTAATTCAATAACAGTTCAGCTAAATCATTAATAAGGATGCATAGAACACAGCATGTATAGAAAATAAAATCCTTCATATTATTGTATTTATTTTTAAAACCTATATATAAAATAGGTCTAGAGAGAAAGTGCTGCGTTGAGTTAAATGTTTGTATTTTTGATCTTTGAACTATTTGATGATTAAAGAAATATTTAGCAAAAACTCCACACAGCAGCTGCAAACGAAAGCTTGCTATGAGGCCCTAACCAAAATTGCATAGACATTATAAATGCTGTTTACCAAGTATAATATTATTATATCAGAGAGATCTGGGTAAGATGAGGGTGGGGTGGCTCGAGCTTCTATCTTCGACCTAACATTAACAAAAATAAATGTTTTAATCGAACCATTAAATTAATTAAAATATAATAATTACACTAAAGAATAGAGTAATACGTTAGTTAGAAGCTAAAATGCTTTTCCAAGTAAGATGAAAATATATTTATCAGTTATTACTTTAAAGAAAAAATGATTGATATCACGTATTTACAACAGCAATGATACACCAGAGAAAAATAGCACAATACAGAAACAGTAGAAAAGTTTCTAAAAAAAAAAGTCATTCATACTGTGTAGACTTATCTGCTTAAACAGTTCCATGTTTAAATAAATGTATAAATATTTTCTAATTACACATTAATAGTTGATAACAAAACACTTAAAGTACAATTAAAATGAAACAAAAAATCATTCAAAATAAATTACATTTTTTAAAGAAAATAAAATAATCGATTGATGACCAATACCTAATAGTACTTAATATGTGAGGTATGAATAGCATTATTACGTGAAATGATGTTAGATGACTATATTATGCCCATAGAAATTACTTTGTGTGTGTTTTCTTATAGCAAAGTCACGTCGGGCTATCTCTGAGCCCACCGAGGAGAATCGAACCACTGATTTTAGCGTTTAAATCCGTAGACTTGTACCGGTAGGCGCCCATAGAAATACTAAATGGATAAAATGCGGAAAAATACTTTTTATTGACAGTTATTCTGTAGTCTAATGTAACCTACAGATTTTAATGTAAAAACTACCCGTTTCGTCGATTTCCAAATAGACTTCTTTGATGATAGATGTACGACTTCTTCGAACAGGAATTTGATTTACGCCTAGCATTCTGGACAATGGATAGAGATGGCAGAACAATCTTTCTGTGTCATTCCATTCAACACAACTTTAAAGGGGTCATTTATTGCTGTCTTTGCACTCTTCCAGAGTTAAAATTGGTTATTCGACTCTTCATTCTGTTGAAAAGAAAAATAAATTAAATGAAAACGTAACTCAGTGTGTCGTTACAATTCAAAAATCATCAAATAAGCCTATTTGCTAATCAACTTTCCTTTATTCTAACGTGATATATTGGATATATATACATCCTATAAACACACATAAAAAAACTTTTCAGAAAAGGTAGTAAATGTTGGTATGGCTGATATCAATCTTTCAAAAACAATGCAAACAAAATAGTAGGGATGACATTTGTATCATTCTTGTATAATACCACAGGCACACAGTGTAGTAGCATGTTAACTATCATTCCTAACAGACAAAAAAAAAGTTGTTTTTTTTTGGAATTTCACGCAAACCGTCTCTAATTTAGCTGTGTAAGACTAAAGAAAAGGCAGCTAATCATCACCACCCACTGCTAACTCTTGGGCTATCTCTTTACCAACGAATAGTGGGATTGACCGTAACATTATAACGCCCCTACGGCTGAAAGGGTGAGCATGTTTGGCGCGACCGGGAATCGAACGCCTTAACCCACCTGGCCATGCCGGGCCTTGACAAAAATAGGAAAAATTAAATTAGATTATGGTTAAATACTTACATATGTTGATATATGTTAATTCTTGTCTGTGGTATTATGTAAGGATGATAGAAGTGTCATCCCTACCATCTTGTTTACATTGTTTTTGAAAAATTGATATCAGCTATACCTATATTAACTTCCTTTTTTGAAAAGTTTTTTACTTTAATTGTTTGTTTTTAATGCAGTGTTTCAATATTCATTGAAAGGTTGTGTTTATAACCAAATTTTAAATGTAATTAGGTTTCGACTGTAATATTTATTATTTATCTATTATTGGCCGATAATGCCTATTTCATCTTCTACTTAAGCTTTTCAAAAGAACACACATTATTTATGTAAAAGAAAAAACAACTTCAAGGGGTAATGCTAACATTATTTATACTATTATTATTTTTAATTGCTTCTAGTTAATGATACTTATAAAAGCAAATGTTCCGTTAGAAACTATATCACCCTTGTATAATTGATAGCCACCATTGTTTTGGTTTTGAATATTACGTAATAAAAAAGTGCAAAAAAAGGAAGAAGAAAGTTTTCGAACTTGTTGCTATGATATTAACAGACTGTCCTATAATCAGTGATGTGTGAACCTGACGATGACCAAAGAAGGTCGAAACGTTGTTCGCTTTTCTATGTAAAATATTTTCTCAACCCAAACGAGCCGTTTTTGCATATAGACTGACCTATAACTTGTAACTTAGTAATTACATACTGTTATAAAAGGAAACACTGTATAATATTCTAAAGTTCTGATGATCTATTGAGGAGATATTTAAAATGCCATTTCAGTGAATAATCCAAGCCATGCCAACGTAAGCAGTGCTACAGCCTGCCTATATAAGCACTTCTCTTTTGGCTCATAGGTTAGTTTGCTCAGACTACGAATCTGCGTATTCATGGCACACAGCTCGTTGCCACAAAAAACAGGTTTTTCGCTTTAGGTGTTCAATAACAAGGACTGTGAAACTTTACTATCTAGTCAGACAAAAATGGATAAAGAATACTTGTCTTACTTTCTAGTCTGTCAGTTTAAAAATAGGGACAGATTTAAGCGAAAAGTCTGAGACAAATAAACTTTACCCTTCTTACTTTAGCGCCTTTAATTTATTTTAAATGGAAATGGGACGTATTTCAGTGAAAGAGTTCTCATAGAAACTACTAATGCTCTAAGAAATGTATTAGAGTTTTAATGTAAAACTGCCTTTTAAAAATAAAATAGCAAGAGATACACTGGACGTTTAAATTACTGTTGAACGACAGTAACTGCTTTGATTGCTTTCGTGAAGACGATCGATCTTATAGAGGATTTTTAAGTTATTTTTCTTATAGAATAATTATTATTAAATTAACAATTTTGAAACATCGGATGTTCAGTTTGAAGCATTTTCATATTTCTAAATTCTCTGCTAAAAGAAGATAGTTCTAAAAAGTGTCATAAATAATTTCGAGTGAGGACAACGAAAACTGAAAAAAAAAAGATATAACAGGTAATACAACATGGACTTTTCAAGAAATTCAGAAAACCTAAAATAATGGGTGAATTTTCTGAAAATTTTGAGACGGAAAAAATTGGAATGGAAAATTTCAAGTTCTGTGTTTGCAGAGTATTTCACGAATGAAAATCTCTTCAATTTTCTTAAATATATATATAAACTAACTGAAGGAGATGTTTGAACTTATTTAAATAGAACATAAAATACTGAGACTAATTAAATAAAATTAAAGTATCAACGTAAACTGAGATTTCTTTTCAATAATTGGTTCACCTTGATGCATTTAAATTAACAATCCAGACCAAATGCACATGTATTATTTAGTTTATCTACTCAAAAGTTTTCTCCATACTTTTCAAAAATATTTAAACTAATAGCCAAGACAGGAAGGAGTTAGGGTTAGTCTCAAGCTTTACCCACCAAGTCTTAGCAACTATTTGGTGAAGGAGTCCGTGATAGCATTGAAGTTAAAATGTATCTCAGAACAGTCTGTTGCAAACTCTCTCTTTGTTAACCTGAAGATGACCTTGGAAGGTCGAAAGTTGTTCTCTGTTTTATTAGTAAAAGTGTTAATACCCAGCCGTTCTGAGATACACAGTAACTTTTTGTTGATAGACTTTTGAGGTCAATCAGTGTTAACACTCTCGAACACTAACTAACCTCGTATTTCTTCAAGGCCTCTTCCACGGTGGTTAAGACATCCCAGAAAGTGCTTCCTCCATCCTCATCGGCTGACCTTTGCTTACGATAGTAGAAACCTGGATTGGTTGCAGCAACTGCCCCTGCTCCGGATAGTAAGCCTGGGAGAGAACCAGAGCCTAGGTTACCCAGGTTTCCTAGACCACTGCTAATCAGCGAAGAAAAAAGTGGTCCGGAAGCCGATAAAATGTACAATACTGATAGTAACGGTAGAAGCAGTAGCATAAGAAGTGGAGATGATGATGAAGTTGATGACGATAGTAAGTTAGTGAGAGAAGTCAAAACATTCGTTCCAGTTCCAGTAGCAGCGTCTTGTCTTGATACTTCATTTCTAGTGTTGTCCAGAGCTGTAGCGGTAGTAAACACAGGAAGGAAATAATACACTAATAATATAAGCAGCAACACAAGCCTCATCTTATGTATGTCTGTTGAGAGAAAAATAATAATACGTGTCACCACATGGAAAAAAGTATCTCATAAGTTACTCAAGTTAAACACTTAAAAAACAACAACTGATTAATCAAATAATTAGTCTAATGCTTCAGACGTATACGGCCCATTATGGACAGATGGTTAATGTCTTCGACTCGTAAGTGAGGGTTCGAATCCCCGTCCCGCCAAACATGCTCGACCTTTCAGCCATGAGGTTTTATATGCCACTGCCAATCCCACTATTCATTGGCAAGAGAGTAGCCCAAGATTTGACAGTTGACAGTGGATGGTGATGACTAGAGCAACTTCCTTTCCTCTAGTGTTAAACTGCTAAATTAGTGACGGTTGCAGATAACTCTCATGTAGCTTTGCGTGAAAATTGAAAAAACAAACCATACAAATACAAAATCAATCAAATAATTTTGCCCATAAACAACTAAGTATCTTAGCGGAACTTTGAAAAATGCCAGGTTAGTAGCTCAAACATTTAAAATCTATAACAGACTTCTAGCCATGTTTCAAACAGAATCATAAAAAAACTTATCGTACAAAACACTTACACCGTGTCTTAAAGTAATGATGTGAAGACTCAAAATGCATATACACGAAGTACGGCCGAAGGTGTTTTAGAATAACAACAGTCCATAACGTTACTTCAACCATGTCTGTGTATCAATACAGCAAGAAAAATACTTAAACCTTTTCATTTGTCTTAAAATTATGGTGAGAAAGTTAGAATTTTGAAGTACAGGAAGATGTTTCTACAAAACGTAAAAGCTATGTTAGTAAACAGCCACAGCAAGAAGTTTAGGTGGAGTGCTACAATACACGAAGTTTAGGTAGAGTGCTACAATACACGAAGTTTAGGTAGAGTGCTACAATACGAGCCAATGTCAGAAATTCACTCTGTGCAGTTTTCAGATAATTAACATATTTAGAAGTTAAATATGCTATAAAGACACTAGAGTTGTTGACTTGAATACAAGCCAACTGTATTTGTACGGAAATGTAGCAAATGAGATATAAAATGTAGATAAGAGAAGGACCCACTTACAATAATATAGAAATAATATACTTACAACGATGACATAAATTGTCTGAAAAATATTATTTTTAGCTGGGATTCTAACATTTCCTGGCTAAAAAAATTAGGATTAAAACTGAAAGCATTCATTAAAAGGTTTTTAACAAAATATAGCTTGTAACTATTGATCTAGATCCTCTACTAACTGAGGGTTCACACTAGGCCTTTTTTTCTCTCAAACTATAAGAAATGTGTGATTGAACTTATTTATAGAACTTTCGTAACTGTATGACCATATTTCAAGATGCTCGGAGAATTCTGAAAAAAAATCTTATATTGCTTAAACATAAAAAGATAAAGGACCATGGAACTGGATATGCATACAAACCTGCGAGAATCCAAAATCGTTTGTAAAGGTTGTGCTGCAAAATATGCAGTATTTCAAACACACACTAGTTTATCTTCTATTCAGACACTGAAAGAAGAGATCCTCTTTCTAAGAAATAAAAGTAACCAATCCCGTTTATATACAAAGATAAGACGTAATAATCCATGTTAGTAAAAATGCCCTTATTAACCAGGCCTCCTTGTGTGAGAGGAAAAGAAGAAAAGATGGAATTCTAGAACATAAGTTCGCAAAAAGTGTGACCTCTAACATCAAACTTAGTCGAGTCATCATTCAGGTTTTCATCAATGACGTAAGGCACTCCCGGCCAGGCGGACACATTAAGTCAAGTTGAATATAGCTGTAATCCTCCCTTACTCGCCGGGTTTATTCACTTCTAGCCTTTGTGTAATTAATAAGGAACTAACACCGAACAGAAGGCGGAAGAGATGTCGTTGTTTTAATACACGGAAACATGGCCACAAACATGTGAAAGGCATCATAAGCGTTTCCAATTTACCTTACCTACTATACATACAAAATAACTTCCCACAATTCTCACACAGTGGCCCGGATAAAACAATCGTAAAGTATTAATTCAGGTTGTCAAAAATAATAAGTGGTTTTAACTAACCTAGAAATACGGATGTATAGTATTATATTTTGTTCTAATTCATGACACAGATAGTGTGTGTAGACAAGAACTTTCATCCAAACCAATTGTTCTTTCTTCATATTATAACAATTTACTTCACTGAGAGTTTTTTTTTTTAATTCAAGTGAACTTTAAGTTCGTAAATTTAAAACGTAGGAAAATGCTGGTAGTGTTTATCAAATCCAACATGCTGAACGTGTGTTTCTTAGAGGAATACTCGATTAATTTTAACCTAATTTAGTGGAAAATTTGGGTTTATTTTGGGAACAAAGCACAAAAAGAGATTCTTTAGTTAAAAGTAAAAACAATTGATAGCACACTTTAAATATAATTCGTTTTGATTATCGAAAATATTAAAAAATCAAACAACTGAACAATTTTTAAGCAAAAGTAAAAACATTTCATGAGAAGAAACTTTGATCATCATAATACAACATATAAATATTCTATTTTCTCATAATTTAAACATTATAATGTAACGCTTATACATGTATTACATTTTTCATGTAATACTGTGCCTTTTGATGATGTTATCTTGTGGTGTTGACACAAATATAATAAAAAATTCCTCTAAGAAAATTAATAAAAAATATATTGAACTTCACAATTAAGAACGAAAGTCTATGACTAATACGGCAATTATCATGTTACTTAGAAGCTGTGTAAAGCATATTTATCTGACACTTTTATATATTTTAAATATGTTTGTTATTAAAGAACTCTGCTGATTTCCTGATGTTTATTTAGATTTTCCAGCAAAATACCTGTGTTGCAGACAAGCAAGTAGAATGTATAACAGATTTCACTTATCTTATTCAATATAAACTTACTAATTAAAAACAATATTTACAAAAGAAATTAATTCATCAACTTCTTACCAAAACGAGTGCAAACAAGACTTATTATTATGTTTTCAAACCAAGATATTTTCATGAAGACAATAGCGTTCACTACAGGAAATCCTCAAATAATGACACAACCAGTACATTTTGTTCTCTATCATTAATCCAATATTAATTATTAGGGTCCATAACAGCCGGTGTTGAAATCAGATTTCAATTGAAAAAGTGAATGAGAATGATAGCACAATCACCCTGGAATGGATTTTATATGATTTAGTAAAGATTCGTTAGCTTTCAATGTGGGCCTGGCACGGCCAGGTGGGTTAAGGCGTTCGACTTGTAATCTGAGGGTCGCGGATTCGAATGCGGTCGCACCAAACATGCTCGCCCTTTCAGCTGTGGGGCGTTATAATGTGACGGTCAATCCCACTATTCGTTAGTAAAAGAGTAGCCCAAGAGTTGGCGGTGGGTGGTGATGAGTAGATGCCTTCTCTTTAGTCTTACACTGATAAATTAGGGACGGCTAGCGCAGACAACCCTCGTGTAGCTTTGCGCGAAATTCAAAAAACAAACAAAAACAAACTTGCAATGTAAATAGAATAAAACTTAAAAGTTGCTGTGATACACCAAGTCACTGGTTGAACAAGTTTGCATCGATTTTATATTAAGGTATGAAAATAGGTAAAACTTTTTTGGTCACTCAATACCTGCCACCAGAAGAATCTTTTTTACTAGTTTCCCTCTCTCTGTTGAGTAGTTCATAAAGAGAGTCATCTGAATTCTTGGAATCTCTGATATTGTCGTTAATTTCAGGCGTAGCGAGGGCGCTGTATAGTTTGAAAATATTAAATCCATACCTAACTGTAACGAAATAAATTATTAATGGAATTGTAAGCTGATAATAACAAGTAAAGGAATCAAACTAGATGTTTATTTTGGATAAAAAGCAACTAGTTGATGACGTAAAACAAATTAAGTTTTAATTGTAACACACTAGCATTTTCAAATGAAGTTTATTAAATCATTTTGTATCTTAAGGATTACTGAAATAGCAGGAAGTTATTTCTTGAAACACTGGTGTGACCCTAAAAGGTTTTTGTTCGTAATTAAGCACAAAACTACACAATGGGTTATCTGTACTCTACCCACCAAGTGTCTCGAAACCCGAATTCTAATATTGTAAGTCCATAGACATACCGCTGTGCCCCTCGGGTACTGTAATATATTGCATAAAATATTATGTTAAGCTACTTTATGATAGTATGTAGCATAATTTATTATGTTACCTTATTTTAGAATTACATTCATAAAGTATTCTTACTTTACGATAACATGGCGTATATTATGTTAATTTTAGGGTAATATGTGGTATAATGTATTTTAAGAGTGTTATATTTTATGTTTCTCTCCTTTGCATTCTTTCTAATAATTTCTTGTTAAACCTAAACACACACGAAAATTACCCTCTCAGGTTTTAAACATTAAACTAGAAAATATATAGGAGCTTTTGATAAAAATCAAACATCAGTAAAATCAGTGTTCTATAAGTGTTATAAATCAAGCACCAGTAAAACCAGTGTTCTATTAGTTTTTATTGTTCGTTATTCTATTCTAGTCTTGAAATATAACTTTCAAAAGTATAATCACAGGACTTTTCATTTATAGCTGCATAATGCTCTATTAGCAGAGATGCCAACCATTACAATTTGAATGTAATCATTATGATTTTGGTGTATACATTACGACTATACGCTCATACAGACAAATATTACGACTTGTTGCATCTCCCAAATTATTATATATTATTTCGGCCTATACAATAAAGTGATAAATTGTTCCCCGAGGGCTTGAAAGGGGTGAAAAGAAAATTTCTAGTGAGATACAAATAAATTTTGATAATAAATAAAATAAAAGACATAGTCCAAATGGTTACTTGTGATAATCATATTTGTGCTTGAAATAATAAAAAATATTTGTATCTCCGACGTCTACCAATAATTTGAGTGCAGTGCTTCTTCATACTTCTTCATAGTCACGTCATCAGTGCTTGTCAGCCAATCAGTACTCGTGTAGATGGGTATTTTTTGTTTTCTAAGCAGCATAGAAACACCAATGCAATCGTTCACAAGATGGGAAAAAAAGTGGCCTCGTTCACCAGATTGTCTTGTTTCTGGCAAATCTAAAAGGACTAAAACTGTGGATGAAAAATTTAGGAAAGAGTATAGTGCAAATTATCCGGTCATTGCACCAAAAGTCAGTGACAGTCATGCGTTTTGTGCAGTTTGTCACATCGATTTTTCTGTGGCGCATGGCGGGATAAACGATTATTTCAGACATACAAAATCGGCATCTCACCAACCAAAGGCTGAGGCGAAGACAAAAAACGATGCAGATAACGACATTTATGAGTATGGATTTAGAATATGAAACTATAAATGTAGAAGTGATGTTCACGCAATTCGTCATTGCTCATAATTTACCCCTAGCTGTAGCCGATCATGCAGGACATCTATTCAGAAAAATGTTCCCAGACTCTAATATAGCGAAAAAATATGGCCGTGCTAGAACCAAAACTACAGCCATTGTACAAATGTTGGGTTGTGAAGATGCCAAAATGATTTCAAGCATACTTACTAACAGTGTTTACAGTTTAGCCACAGATGGATCCACAGACATGGATGATTCAAAACTGTATCCAGTGGTTGTACGATATCTTGACTCTTTGCTTGAAAAAATTGTTTGTTCTTTTTTGACAATGGTTGAATAGAAAGAAGCTTCAACGGGAGAGAATATTTTCAAGCTTTTGGACCACAAATTGACAAAGAGGAAAATTCCATGGGAAAACTGTCTTAGATTTTCTTCAGACAATGCCATAGTTATGTCTGGTATAGGTAAAGGTGTGATGGGACATATCTCAAGACGACAGCCTAGCATTTACTTCATAGGCTGTGCCTGTCACCTCATGAATTTTGCTGCCCAGATAGCTTCCAGAGAACTTCCCTGCCCAGTTTCTGATATATTGATAGATATCTACTATTTTCTGGACAAAAGTGCTAGCAGAAAACAACATTTCAAAGAGTTTCAAGGATTGTATGACATAGAAAAAAAAATTCTACAACGTGTTAACACAAGATGGCTATCACTTGGGGTGTGCATCAACAGAATATTGGACATGTGGAAGCCACTGAAGGAGTATTTTCACTGTGAAAAGGAAAATCTAGATTCAAAAGGATCTAAACGTGCAGCTCAGTCAGGCAGCAAAACTTTAACAGTCAGGATATCCTCCGAGCCACACAGGGACAGAGTCAAGACACCCTCCCATCCACACAGGGACACAGTCAAGACATCCTCTCAGCCACACAGGGACACAAGACAATAGTCTCCAAAAGCAGACAAAGAAACATTTGATACAACTCAATATTTGTTTAGGCAGTCTGACCTTGAACTAAAGAAGAGACAATCAATGAAAAAAGAGAAGAAAACGAAAGCTAGCAAGGAAGTAACCAAGAAAAGTTATGCGCAGAGCAAGTTAGATAAATTAACAGTTTTCTTGGACAACAAAATTAACTTGTTATTTTGTCTTTTTCTTCAGTCTGCAATTCCTCTATTTGAGCAAGCCAATTTGATATTGCAAAGAAAAGAACCTTGCATACACATTATGCATAGAACTCTGATTATACAAGTTAAAAATATACTTGTCAGATACATCAAGCCAGAATATCTTGAAGGCAACATCACTGAACTTGACTACAACAATGAATCTTTACACAAATCTGATGAGGTAGTTTCTATTGGAAATGCTGCCAAGGAACACATTGTTAAATATGAAAAGAACCTGGACCTGATCAGCTTCTTCACCAGTGTCAAGAAATACTATATTGCAGGTGCAAATTACATGATGAAACATTTCCCTCTAAATGAAGATCTTCTGATTCACGCAGAGGTTGCTGATCCAAAACTGAAAATCAGCAAAGATTTCTCTTCTCTACGCTTTTTTACTTGTCAATACACATGAGCACGACACAATTAACAAGTTGGAAGGGCAATATTTGAACTATCAAATTGATACTTTCTCAGAAACTGTTCTTCAGTTGAATGTTGACAAGTTTTGGGTTCAGCTGTCTACAGTTAAGGATGGAAATGGCAACCAGAAGTATGACATTCTGTGTAGGGTTATGCTTGGAATTCTTACAATCTTCCATTCTAAAACTGACAGTGAAAGGATATTTAGATTAGTGACTAAAAACAAAAGCAAGTTCAGACCAAACTTGAGCACCTCAGTTTTGAGCAGTATTATAACACACAAGATGTGTATGCAGTCAAATGGACAATGTTGTTATAACTCCCAACCATCCAGAGACATTCTCAAGAAAGCAAAGGCTGCAACAGCTGCAAAACTATTACAACAAGTGTCATAAACATGATATAAACTAGTCCTTACACAAAGGCTTTTTCTGCTTACTGATTGTGCATCTTTAATGTTGTTTCACTAGTATGTTTGTTACTCTGAACTAAACGAAAGACATAATTTCAAAAGAATTTTTTAAATTTATTTATTAAATACACAAAACACAGTCATAAATGAGCAATCTATAGCAGTAATAAATAATAATAGTTATAATAATAATAGAATAATAAACAGCTTAGAGACATTGGTCAGGCCTAGTAGCTGCAAATGATAAAGGGCTCTGTCTACAATCATTACGCTCAGTCATTTGAAATAGTTGGCATCTCTGTATTAGGATTATCATGCCAATGAAAATACTAATATAATAAATAATGCCTTTTTTTTGTTCGTCTTTCTTAAAAGAAAATAGCATTATTTGACATAAAGAGGCACAATATTTTCATAAAATGATCCTTTAAGGAAAGGTTAAAAGGCATTAAAAATATTAACAGCAAATTCAACAGTCGTATTAAGATAATCAAATGTTGCTTTAGCATTAGATAGTTTTATGTACATTATCAAATGTTACTTTAACATTTTGGGGTTGTGAAGTAGGCTAACAACCTACTCACTTAAAAACCAGCCTGTTACAGAAACCAGTGATTGCGGCCCTATGTTTATTAAGGAATTTAGTGGCATATTATTACGAGGGCTGGCATGGCCAAGCGCGTTAAGGCGTGCGCTTCGTAATCTGAGGGTCGCGGGTTCGCGCCCGAATCGCGCTAAACTTGCTCGTCCTCCCAGCCGTGGGGGCGTTATAATGTTATGGTCAATCCCAATATTTGTTGGTAAAAGAGTAACGCAAGAGTTGGCGGTGGGTGGTGATGACTAGCTGCCTTCCCTCTAGTCTTACACTGCTAAGTTAGGGACGGCTAGCACAGATAACCCTCGAGTATCTTTGTGCGAAATTCAAAAACAAACAAACAAAACTTTAACATTAAATAGTCTTAGATACATTATCAAATGTTGCTTTAGCATTCGATAGCCTTATGTACATTACCAAATGTTACTTGAACAACTTAACCTGTTATTATTATAATGTTAGGTTCAAGTGTTTCGAATAATTCCAAACTCACTAGCAGTTTACTGAATGTACTGGTTTCTAGTAACAGCTTTCAGAAATAAACCTTCATCTCTCAGGCCAAGCTATTTTAAATTCCGAAGTTAGATGTTTGGAGCTAAAATTTATGAAATATTATTATAGAATATGTATATCGTTGTTTTGTGGTAAGCTTGCATTAATGGTCTGCTATTCTGACAACAATTATTAAAGTATTACGAACTTAATAATATAACCTCTAATGTACTGTAAGTTCATACATTTCGTAGACTTTCATATGAGTTTTGACAACAATTACTTCTACGATCTGGATCAAAAGTGTTCTTTTGTAATCAGTTATAAAACGAAGAAAAATGAGAAAGCAGTAGCTTCGTGCTTACGTGTGAGTACTGAAGATACTTGATCTTACATCTACAGACCAGCAATCATATCAACCTCACTCAAACATACACGTTCTTAAGCAAACTTGCTTGATTCGTAACTTTTATTTATCTTTGACCAGTACAATTTGTTCAAGATGTTCTATGACTGACAAGAAATTATCAACACGTGAGGGATTTAAAATATTTTATTTAAACTTTCATATTATTTCCAGAAAACAGTTCACTTTTCATATGTGGAAAGAAAAGATATAAATACTATTATTGATTTAAAACAAACAACTGTTTAATTAGTACACATTGAGAATACTCAAAATCTGACTACTAAAACACGTAACCAGTTTCCTTTTTTTTAGACATTTCTGTAGAACAGTCTTTTAACGAAATATTATTTACAACAGTTTGTATAACAGTTTTGTAGTAGCTTTCTGTGAATAGTAAAACTGTAATAAACGACTTTAGACAACTACCGAGATGTAATTATTGAGTGACAATTAGATTATATTTATGCACAGTAGTTTTATCATATTATATCTGTTTTTTAATTCAAACTGTAATAAACGGCTTTAGACAAATACCGAGATTTAATTATTGAGTGAAAATCAGATTATATTTATATACAGTAATTTTATTGTATTATGAATATTTATTTTTAACTCAAACTGATAATTATGTTGTTGTTTTTCTTGTTAATGAACAAAATGAAGAATGTGTGTGTTTTTCTTATAGCAAAGCCACAGCGGGCTATCTGCTCAGCCCACCGAGGGGAATCGAACCCCTGATTTTAGCGTTGTAAATCCGGCGACATACCGCTGTACTAGCGGGGGGCCAAAATGAAGAAACTTTCAAATAACGCTAGGGAAGGTATTTTGTAAAAATCATATTTTTACCACTTTTTTCCATAACTTGTTTGCTTATGAATTTTGCGCAAAGCTACTCTAGGGCTATTTGTGCTAGCCGTCCCTAATTTAATAGTGTAAAACCAGAGGGAAAGCAGCTTGTTATCACCACCCACCGCCAACTTTTGGGCTACTCTTTTACCAATGAATAGTTGGATTTACCGTTACATTATAAAGTCCCCACGGCTGAAAAGGCGAGCATGTTTGGTGCGAAAGGGATGCAAACCCGCGACCCTCAGATTACGAGTCGCACGCCTTAACCCACCTGGCCATGCCGGGTCTTTTCCATAACTAGCAATGTCGTCACGTGAAATAATCACAGATTCTCTAATTTTGATATATGTTTCAAAATTAAACTTTCCAATTTACCAAAAACTTTATACACGTTTTCTTTCGACATATAATTACAGAGATTTTAGAAACTATTAAAAACAAATCTGTCCGTTTTTTATTTATATTATCGATGTATTACAAAACATTACAAAGGAACAATTCATAAAAACGTTTGCGCAGGATAAAAAGTGAATAATTTCTATATGTATGGATATTTATCTCTAACTTTACACACACACACACACACATATATTATATATTAACTAGCATATACATGAACAAATATCAACAATCACTACACATCTCTAAAACAGTAAGAAATAAATCCATACATTTATGTGGACATGGGAAATTTGTAGTGCAGGATTTTTGACATATAATACGAATGTAGTATTTATATATGATTGGCAGAGGAACACGCACAGCATTACACAGTGATTTGTTCTGCGCCTACAACAGGTGTCACCTGGATTTTAGCACAATGTGCCTTCAGACTTACCGGTGAGCCTCTGGGGGCAATAGTGTCGTAATCATTGTTATACATTTATAATGCAAATTATTTTAACTTTATAGTGGCGTCGTTGTGTAGTCTGAGCCACGTTAGAGCACATACAATACTGATTATCACAGACTTAGTTAAACCAAAAATCAGATTATACATAGAACTTAAATGTCCTACACTGAAATGTTCCTTCTGCCAGTTTCTAAGTTCAAGTACGTGTATTGCCCATGTAAAAATATTCGCATAATTAAATGTTATATTGATAAACATGCTCATATAAATAACATAAAACTTAAGTAGCTATTTTATATCATTTGCACAGAAATTGTATAAGATTAGGTTTTATATCCTTCTGTCGACACAAATACACACTTGTAGCGATAGAGCTGTTATACGGACAAAATGCCTGAGTGCCAATCAGCCCTATCCCGTTCCTTGTCTAGTCTCAAGTCTCTCTCGAATGACGGTATTTATAGATGCTGTCTGACCAGAAATTATTATTTTACCGTATTTTGCAACTGTTTTTAGACTTCAACTGAAGGAAATTACTTGTACCTTTATTATTTAACTCAAAGATTTAATAAAGAGAAACTGAAAAAAAATATATAAATTGTCCCAGTTCAACCGACAAGCTAAACAACTACTTTAACCATTAATCTAAAGGTGTCTTTAAAAGATACCTCCTAAGGACTGATATTTGAAGTCACGAAACTAGCCAGAAACATAAAAAAGAATAAAAAACAAAATGCGGAAGAGTTAAAGTATTGTTGCGGTTATATAGATATGTATTTATAAATACTAAATTTTACAGTGTCAGAAAGAGTAGTTTATCATAGTAGGTAAGGGTTGTACTAATAACTTAAGAGGTTAAAAACATAAGAAAATGTTCCTAAGGTTCACGGTATTAAAATTTTATTACAACATATACCGGTAGAGAATGAATGTATGCGCATTATTACTCATTTATAATTGAAGGAGAGTGAACGCAGAATTAAAGAAGTCATAACACTGTTTCACTTTTGTTGCTTATTTTAAAATATTCTCCGAACGCACTCAATCAAACAGACGCATTTTTATGGCTTTTACAAACTTTAGGCTTGAGAACGGTAATTCTTTCTCACCCAATAGATTGCATTATCCACTTCTGTTAGAAGCTGCGAAAGTCTTTTTTCAGCTAGCAATGGATTAGGTTCGGATCTCTTCTTTATTATAGGCCCAGGATAGTATCCGCCAGTTCCTCCAAACCCAGGGCCATACACTGAGCCTAGAGTTGCTGCACCCCCGAACCCCAGTGCTGCAGAGTACGCAGAAATAATAGCTCCAATGATGGGAATAACAATGAGTACAATAAAACCAAGTCCAATTAGAATAAGTATTGGAATTAGTGCAGAGGTGATAGCAGATGTTCCAACTGTAGTGACCTGTCTTTCTAGTCCGGTGCTTGGCTCATCTGTCTTCTCACTATAGACAGTGGATAACAATGCAGTATAAAAGACCACCAGGGGTAGAACTCTTCTAACGATAAAATGCATCCTGCGAAATAAATATATATATTTTTTTATTCTGATTACAATTGAACTGAACATATGAACGTTAGACAACTTATGAATTTTAAGACTGGTTTAGACAATAAAGAGTATTTTATTAACAAATTTATATTTGTTATTTATATTCATTGTAACAGGTATTTAATTACTAACTTAATTAATATTACGCTTAACATATTTAAAGAATACGAAGGTAATGTTTACCAAGCTAATGTAATAATAACTGATCTGTAGGTATTCTGCTACATTTTATATTTAGTTTCGTATCATGCATAATTAATCATGTATAACATGATTTCCTGTAAATAAATAATGGCCACAGTCTATACAATTTTAAGTATATGTAATGCTAATAACCTTTGCGTGTACTGCATTCTCTTTCTCACAGTCAAAATTTTCAGCCCTATCTTCTTCAGTATTCACTTACTTCTATAAAAAAGTCGCAATACTTTCTCATTACCAAATATATAACACGATAATTAAAATTATTGTGGGTGTTTGGTTTTAGTGTTTACTTACTAAGAGCATAACACATTGTTGCGGGGAGTCGGTTCTCGGAAGCAGTAAAAAGGCTTAATTATTAAGTATTATATGAGTTAGAGATGCAGAACGTATTGATACTATAGTTTTGTCTAAGAACTATCTTTTTATTTCAAGATGTTATACTGAAAAAACGAGGGAATTATCAATAGCCACTGCATCTGAAATTCATTTAGACAGAATTAGAGTAAGTTAATCTATGAGACTTTCCTATCCTTTTCATTAACTACATTTTTTTACAATAGCAATACCAAGAGTGCCATACCCGATTCAGTTTCATTGCTCATCAGGTTCTCTACCAGCATACTTTCAAACTAAAATTATTTTAAGCAGAATTAGGGTAAACTAAGTTAAGACCTTGAGCACAGTCAAATACATTAATAAAAAAGGTTTGTCTTCTTGAGTTTAAAACTATAATTAGATCTCAAATCGGCAAAGAGATGACAGAGTTATGAGCTAAAAGTTTGTATTAAAAAAACAACAAACAAACAAAAACTCAGAGCCTTTCTATGAACCGTTATGCTGTGGCTACAAAGTAGTTTGCTTAAACAACAAGCGTTGGTGTTGCAAAAACATTACACTTAAATTTAAAAACAGCATTTTAACATTATTATCAATATATATATACTGCTGCCCAAAATCTTAAGGCCAATGAACATAAAGAAAAAATATGCATTTTACGTTGTTAGACTCAACCACTTATTTGAGTAGAGTTACGAAAGATGAAAATAAGAAAAGGGAAAATAAAAATTAAAAAATATTTTCAGCATCTAATAGGGAAAATGTGAACTCTATGAAATTAGTCTAAATACTACATGGTCAAACATTTAAGCTCATACCATAAAGAAGTCCTAAACAGGGTAGGAAATGCCTAACAAGAGGTTTCAGTAGTGAGTTGCACGGCCGTCTTTGCGAATAATTTCAAACATTCGCTTTGACACGGTCGATATGAACGTTTGAAAAAGACTGGCTGGAATGTTATTCCAAGTGTTGAAGATGGCTTCACGAAGATCATGCACTGTTTGGAATTGACGTCCATTTCTATAGACTTCCCTTGCCATTCACCCCAAATATTTTCAATGGAGATCAGATCGAACGAACACGCTGGATGGTCCAAAAGAATCACGTTATTCGCCATGAAAAAGTCCTTTGTTCTGCGGGCATTGTGGATTGCAGCGTTGTCCTGCTGAAAGATCCAGTCATTTCCACACAAGCGAGGGCCTTCAGTCAATAAGGATGCTCTCTCCAACATGCCAATGTATTCAGCCGCTGCTTAACGCCCCTGTATAACCTGAAGCTCCATTGTTCCATGGAAGGAGAAAGCACTCCACATCATGATGGAACCTCCTCCACTGTGTTGTGTAGAAAATGTCTCCGGTGGGATATCCTTATCGTGCCAGTAACGTTGGAAGCCATTTGGACCATCCAAATTAAATTGTTTCTCATCAGAGAAGAAAACCTTCTTCCACTTTTCTATATCCCATGTTTGGTGCTTCTCAGCAAAGTTTAACCGAGCTGTTTCTAGGTGTGGAAGGAGGCGTGGCCTTTGAAGACGTTTATGGTTTTTAAAGCTTTTCTTTCGTAGATGCCGTCTTATTGTTCTTGAGTTGCATTCTGCGTCCGTAAGGGCTTTAACCTGGTTTGACGATCGGCTGGTGTTTTGCCGGAGAACCCGTCGACTCCTCCTGCTGAATGCCGGCGAAATTTTCTTGAGCTGACCACTTAAAATTTTCGTTCCGTGTCCCTCAGGGTATTTAGGAAATTCGCAACAACAGTTTTATTATACCCAATTTCACCAGCGACGGCACGTTGAGAGAGACCTTGCTTTTTCAGCTCGACAATTCTGCCACGTTCAAACTCTGTCAACTTTTTAGCCTTTGCCATGTTTATACTCAATGTAACACAGGAGATTTTTGTTTGTTTGTTTTTGGAATTTCGCACAAAGCTACTCGAGGACTATCTGTGCTAGCCGTCCCTAATTTAGCAGTGTAAGACTAGAGGGAAGGCAGCTAGTCATCACCACCCACCGCCAACTCTTGAGCTACTCTTTTACCAACGAATAGTGGGATTGATCGTCACATTATACGCCCCCACGGCTGGGAGGGCGAGCATGTTTAGCGCGACACGGGCATGAGCCCGCGACCCTCGGATTACGAGTCGCACGCCTTACGCGCTTGGCCATGCCAGGCCCCAGGAGATGTCAGTGGGAGATGTTGACAACGCTAATGCTTGAAAACAAATGACTAAATTTTGTTACGTGTTTATCGAGTAACGCTTCGTTTCTGTATGGTCTTAAACTTTTGACCAGTTAATATTTAGGTTAATTTTATAGTGTACACATTTTCCCTATTAAATGCTAAAAACGTTTTTCATTTTTATTTTCCCTTTTCTTATTGTCATCTTTCGAAGCTTTTCTCAAATAAATGGTTGTGTCTAACAACGCAAAATGCATATTTTTTTCTCTACGTTCATTGGCCTTAAGATTTTGGTCAACAGTGTATATCAACAACGTACAACTATCTGTTGCTAGAGGCTCATAGTTTCCTGGGCATATTGACACCCCAGCATATAAAACAACCTGTCCTTTTCTAAAAAACACAAAAGTCTTGTATTCTTGAAGGTAGTCACTACATTTTAAAGACCCATTTCTTCTTAGTGGTATAATAACTGTGTTAGATATTTCTTCATTCTTATGGTATAACAATTGTTTCAGAGTCCCTTCCAGGTTGGGGAATAACTAGTATATTTTACAGACGTATTCCGTCTTAAAGAACATTAATAGCTTGCTTCTGAAACATCAACGATATTTCCAGTAAACTTTATAAAGAAACAAACATTCATATATCTAGAATATTTCAATAACAGTTAACAACATTTCCTGTAGTTGAGCAGGTTATATTTTTATTAATTACTCTTTAACTCATTTTACCAACTGTTTGAAAATGATTACAGACTCAAGTATATCTAATGATTCGGCGTTTAATTTTGCCATTATCAGGAAATAACAATCAACCGCATTTTTAGTATGTTTCAATAATAATCACGTCATGTTGAATGAAGATTTGATATAAGTGTTTTAGAAAACTTGTTTTGCTGTATGATGCTGCTCCGATAACTGCAAAGACACACGGTAGGCTATCCATATTCTGCCTACAACGAACGTAGAAACCCAACTTTTAACACAAAATGTCCTCAGGCTCATCACTGAGTAAAATGGTGCAAGAACCTTATGAATAATTAATTTTAAAATTTACCAGCTGAGCGTTTTTGTAATTATGCCAATTTTTAATTACTCATTTAAAATTGCTGAAATTAGATTCTTTTTTCTAGCTTATAACAATAAAGCATTTGTAATTCACGTTAGCAACGCGTTAATTACGACGAACTAAATTTTTCCCATATAACTTTGCAGCACGTTAAATCTTCATCATGAGAAATTACATCTAGCCAGTTGTTGATGCTCTGTGTGAATAAAATATCTTTAGTATTAATGACATTATTCGCTAAACAAATCGAAACACAAGGCAAGTATAATACATCATTCAGTTATTTTGGAGCTTGATTAAAACGAGTGGCATACGATGTCCTACCTGAGTGAGTATCCAAAGAAAGACTTGTTGACGAATGCTTTGCACACGCTATGATGCGAGAGTCGAAGATTTGGTGGATTTTAAGCAATTTCCATTGCTTTAATAGTCTAAAGGGTGGATATCTGATTCGCTATGGTTCAAAGGCTCACCACTACTTACAAGATATGTTCTAATTCTGCCCACAGGGGGATATACACGAGTTGTTACTGGTGTTGGGCCTGTAAGTTAGAGTTATTGGAAAGTTAGCGGAATCAACAAGTTCCAGGGGTGGAAATACTCTGGATACCAAAGATCAGTTACATTCACGAACAATTAAACCTAGATCTTTCATGACCAATGAGGTTTAACATTTCAACAATGTAAACGAACGCTTGAGTAAATCAAAGTTAAATAGATAGAATTTTAATAATGTGTAACAATAAAGACTGCTAAAATTTGATCTGGTTTATTTGCTTAAATCACTAGAGTAAATTATTGGTTAAATGGGACGGAAACGACGACCTACAAGACAACTTTGTCATGTAATCAGGCCAATAGAAGAAAAACTCTTCGATGTTAAGTCGTTTTGAGTTATCTTTTATCAAATACTGTTTTAGTTTCAAACCTGAATTCAATAATACAACAAAAACAAATTTTTGTTGTTGATTTTAAAGTGATTAAAAGGAAATAAGGCTGTTAGGGTCATATCTGATATCAGTTTAAATGAGCTATACCTTATAATTTATAATGTTTCACCGATAACAACTGTCATATTCTTTCATTAGAAACAATTATAAGAGTGTTTGCAATATTCGCTCAAATGTTTTTCGTCCTTGGACTTATGGTGCATTACAATAAATCCGCAGTCCTAACTTAACTGTGCAAGTATGTAATAATCACGACAGCTCTTGGAATGATACTTTTATTAGCTATCATCGGTAAGTACATTTATCTTGTAATAAATCTGGTATATAAATATTTCTATTTGTGGTAAACAATTGTGACTGCAGGAAATGTTTTTTCATCGTGGATTTTCATTTAAACAAATAAAAATAACTTCCTTAAAATATATGAGATTGAGGGCCAGCTAGATCAGTAACCAAACGTCATTGGTATTCAAGTTTACTGTATTAAAATACATAAAAAGTCGAATTTCTAACACTAATTTCAAGTCAGTGGGTTTTACAGAAAAAAAATGGCGAATGTCTACGTTTTGTGTATATAACATGATTATAATAGTTACGTTAGCATGTTTGATGATATTCTAACCGTAATAAAAGTTCATGTAAGTTATGATTCTATTTGCATGATTTAATATCTTACGTTATTAATTTCGAAAAAAATGGGAACCTTCCCACAAAAAAAGGTGAAAGAGAACAGAATTTCCTCGTCATTTAATATAATGCCAGATCAACAGTTTCGTATATTTGAATTAACTATAAAAATACCTGCACTCAGTACTTCATTACCCATGACGCTTTTTGCTCAGTCCAGGGGTCATTAGACCAGATAGGACACGATAAACAGAATACTTATGTAAGCTATTTCCTTCAACAGCATTCTTTTAGGAAGTGAACGCATTTTTCAAGCTGGTAAGTCACGACTATAATTGTTTGTTTTTGAATTTCGCACAAAGCTACTCGAGGGCTATCTGCGCTAGCCGTCCCTAATTTAGTAGTGTAAGACTAGAGGGAAGGCAGCTAGTCATCATCACCCACCGCTAACTCTTGTGCTACTCTTTTACCAACGAATAGTGGGATTGACCGTCACATTATAACGCCTCCACGACTGAAATGGCGAGCATGTTTGGCGCGAAGGGAATGTGAACCAGCGACCCTCAGATTACAAGTCGCACGCCTGAACACGCTTGGCCATGCCGGGCCGATTATAATTGATTTACTTGAAATATTACTATTATGCAATCTTTTAATTATAGAAAATTCATAAGAGACTAGATATAAAATAAAGCGTTAAAATGCAATAAACCTAATGCTGATGACTAATGACAAGGAAATGTATTGTTTTTACATTGTTGTAATTAGTACAATATATTTTCGACATTGTTATAAGAATCAGAAAGTTTTTTCTAAATATGAGTAAGTTTTACTCTGCTATGAATACAATGTGTTTTCTATTATGTAGTAAAAAGCCAATATTTATGTTTTCGTAGGTGTTGTCGA
Source organism: Tachypleus tridentatus (assembly GCF_004210375.1). NCBI lineage: Eukaryota > Metazoa > Arthropoda > Merostomata > Xiphosura > Limulidae > Tachypleus > Tachypleus tridentatus. The sequence goes on from NC_134825.1 coordinate 61,824,706, forward strand.
ATTGCTATAAACAATGTCTTCATATTTTTATAAGTTTTATGTATTCTACTTTTACATACTGGATTTGTTTACATTATATATACCCACATGCAGTACCGTGCAAAAGTGTTAAAACAAGAGAATATTTTGTCTTTCTTTCCATTTTAACTGAGCCAGGTGAGAACACTTATCATTCTTCAGAATTTTCATATACCTTTATCAAGGGAATGTCATAAGGGTTCGGCTTTAATGAACATATTGATCAAATTTAGGGACTGAAATAATTGTCAGTACAAAAATTGGACTGTTGATTATTGGAAAAGAGCATTATGGACAGATGAGCCCAAGTTTGAAATATTTGATTCAAAGCGAAGGTTGTACATCCGGCTGAAGAAAGGTGAAAGATACTTACCTCAATGTGCAGCACCGACCACGAAGTACCGGGAAGACAGTATGATGGTTTGGGGTGTTTTTCTGTTGAGGCAACAAGAGATATTTGCAAAATAGATGAAATAATAGAACATTAAAATTACCATCAGATAATGACTCATCATTGTAAACCCAGTGGTTTGTGTATTATTGGTAAAGAATTCTTCTACTAAGAAGATAATGACCCGAACACTCATCCAACCTATGCAAAAATTATTTATCTAAGAAAGAAGCTGCTGGAGTTATTCAAATGATGTAATAGCCCCCACAAATCCCCAATATCAACCCAACTGAGAAGATCTGGGATTTTATAGATAAAAAAACTTGACAAATTAAACATTCCTTTCAATTAAATATTATTGGAGTTTTTTAGAGACATTTGGAGTAAAATCCCAAAGGACATTTTAATCAAATATGTTTAGAACAATGCTTCAAAGATTGTCTGCAGTTATTAAAGTAAAATGGGTACACAGAAAATATTACCTGTTTGCTGAACTCAAACACTTCCACTGAGTTTCTGTTGTACTAAATATGAAGATTAATAACATGTTGATGTTTCACCTGTGATATACCTTCGATTGTTCTTTGAAAGTAGCCTGAAATATATATTTTTACGTTTTTCTAAGACATTTGCACAGCACTGTACGTGGACACAGATACGTGCTTCATTGTATACAAAACTTATTTACATATACTTTCTTGATTATACATACAAGTTAATGGGAAGGCGAGGTCTATATATATCGTTTGAAATAGGATAGTTTGTTTGCTTGTTTTCTGAATTTCGCCCAAAGCTACACGAGAACTATCTGCGCTACCCGCCTTTAATTTATCAGTGTAAGGATAAAGGGAAGGCAGCTAGTCATCACCACCCACCGCCAACTCTTAGGCTACTCTTTTACTAACGAATAATGGGACTGACCGTCACATTATAACGCCCCCACGGCTAAAAGGTCGAGTATGTTTGATGTGACGGGGATTACGAATCGAACGCCTTAACCCACCTGGCCATGCCGGGTCCAAAACAGAATAGACATAGCAACTTTTTCCGTGATGACGAGCAAACCCCAAACCTCATAAACTAGATTGTCTATTACGACCAATAATGTCCACATATGAATCGTTTAATTACAATCTTCGTAAATACATAGCATGGGCATTCTCCAAATATGTAACATCAGCCAGCTCATTCATCAAAGACTCTTTTAATTTCAAGTCTAATCTTAATCAACTTAATCATAAAACCTTTATGGCCAGTTTCGATGTTATATCCCTGTCTACAGAAGTCCCAACCGCTGAAGCTTGCAAGATAGCCTTAGAACTCTATATTCAAGACCCTAACCCATCAATAGACACATTCCCAGCAACCAATTAGCAACCCTCATAGAATTCACCACGATGAGGACAAACTTCATGTTCAACAACCACAACCATATACAAACAAATAGCCTAAGCATGGGCAACCCAGTATCACCAGTTCTAGCCAATATTTTTATGACACGAGTTGAAACACAAGCAATTAACACAGCATTACATCCACCACTATACTGGTACAGATATGTAGTTGATGCGGTTGCGGGATTCACATCTGCAGAACACACACTTAATTTTTTTCAATCACATTAACTCTATACATCCCAACATTAACTTTACATGTGAACAGGAAGAAAGCAATCAAATATCATTTCTTATCCTCAAAATTACAAGAACCGACACACAATTTAAAACAGAAACCCATCGAAAAATAATTCATCCTGGACTATACATTCCTTGGGACTCAGCACATGAAAAAACCACAAAAACTCAACATACTAAGAAACCAAATAAATACAGCCATAAAACTATGCTCACCAGATAAAATTAACAATGAATTAGACAAAATAAAACAATACTTCATCAACATCAATAAGTTTCCTCCACAAACCGTAGAAAACATTATACGCACACACCTAGACAGAAAGCAAATTTAACCAACAAAAGTAAATATATCCCACGAATTAAAAACTCGCGAAACCATATACTGCTGCATACCATATATTCCCGACATCAGCAGAAAAATAACCAACATTTGGCAAAAATTAGTAATAAAATATGACATTCCAGTTAATACCAAATTTATTCAAAAATCAGGCACAAAACTAAAGTCTATAATATGTAAAAACTACACTGACAAACACCACACCAACATTATTTACAAAATACAATGTGATAACTGCCACGACTTCTATATTGGAGAAACAAGTAGAAAAATAGAAACTAGATTCAAAAAACACAAAAGTCACCTTCACACATTTTCAAACACTGCAACTCAAATAAACACTACATAACCATAAAAACACCAAAATACTAAATAAAGAAACAAACATAAACAATCGCAAAATTAAAAAAGCCTTACTTGTACAACAACTCAAGCCCAAAATAAACTAATAAAAAGGAACACTTTTATACCTATATTAATAAATATAATCCAACATCTCAGCACGCCCTCTACATTCCTACATTCAATTACACAACCCCCTTCAAACAAATGGTCATCTATTGGTCAGTTATCTCTTTCTTTCTTTGTAAAACTGACGATGACCGAAGGACAAAATGTTGTTCGCTCTTCTGCATAAAAAATATTCTCAACCCAAACCAGCCGTTTTTACATATATATAGCTACTTTTTTATTTTGGTGATTCCACACGAACAAAAGTGTGCTAAATCCGCCAGTTCTAGAAAGCCGGAAATATATATTAAAAAAATACTTGAGCATTACTAGTCATCATTTCTACCCACATATCTACGGAATAAACTGGTTTTCGCCTGTCTTCAACAACCTGTGCTGATAATTTCAAAATGTTTGTGTAGGTCCTCCAGGCACGAAAGCGGAACTAATAATCGTTGTCATTTTGAAGGAGGAACAACATGTTGGCGTCGTTTGTTCAGAGTGTAACCGCTGACCTCGATACTCTCGATGTAAGAAGTTTCAGGTTTCACGGTCAAGGCAGAGGTGGTATCAACAGCATTTTCAAGTCACATGGCACTTTTTTCCCGAAAAGGCTAATTTATAAGATAAAAAAGTTTTATCTACTTATACTTTTATAAAGAAGAATATGATATTTTTTTAATGCTTAAAACGCACAATGTTTATTTTCTGGCTATTTCTGCACCTGATAACAATTTATATCACCTAGAGCCAAAAAATGCGAATATTTTGCATCTTAAAATTTGACCAGGAAGTGTAGGAAATTTAATCTAAGGAGTTTTTTGAAGAACAAACACTGTTTTTTATATATTAAAATAATAAATTTGACTTTAAATTTGGATGCAACTTTAGTATTCAGTAATAAAGTTAGCGAGTAACTGAATATTGAATAAAATAGTATTGAAAGTTAATTTGTGAAATTTATGACGACTGTGAAAAGTACCGAATCAAGTAATTATCACCGGTTTTTAATTTTTCAGTTATTTCTGGATTTGTTCAAGTAAGGTCACTGTAAAAGTGAAACTGAAAACAACCATCTGAAGTACTTTTACAGTCTTTATAAAAAGAGCAACAGCTCGTGATTTCTCGCTAACATTGGAGTGTGTTTCACAAATAAAATCCGTGCGGATATAACTCTCTATGCTGTTGATTCTGTTCTGTCGTTAACAAACTAGATACAACAAAAATATATTTAAAGTTATTGAATTGGAATGTTTTGTGTAGAACGTACACACAGTTGAGCGATGTGAAAATAGCCAGGTTGTTGACAAAATATCTGTATTTACTCAGAAAAAAACATAGGTAAAAAATAACTGCTATATATTAAATCCATTTTCTAATGAAGCAATGCAAATAAACAAAAATAACATTTTCTGAAGTATTTGTATGCTTCTTACTTATGTATTTATGCCCTTTTTAATGTACAAACCTAATAAATGATCTTAATCGAAATCGAACCCTGGCTTCTGTAGCTTTGTATTAAAAGAGTAGCAACAAAAATAAATATCCTTGCAGTAACAAAGATAAAATAAATCCAGTTTCAATATAAATTAATGGGAAGTTCTAGAATTTATACATTTAGAAAATAAAAAAGCACGTATACTCTAAACATTTAAACCGTTATCTGTCTTAACTTACGAAACAATAACGAAATAAAATCAGACTAATAGATGTAATATTAGTTAGCAATTGTCTTCCCAAAATTGTCTTTTCAAAATTATAAAAGTATTTATCAATAAAAATCGAGCATAATGAATTAGAGAAATTAAATATCATTAGAAGAAGTTTACTTCAAATTTAGTTAAAACATTTCGTGTTTTTTATAGTTTCTTCGAAATGCAAACCGAAAACCCTATGTCGCTAAGATAATCAATTAAGCCATAAAACATATCGAAACGCTCCAATCAGTAGTTTTGGTAGAATGAACATAAAGAAAAAATATGCATTTTGCGTTGTTAGACACAACCATTTATTTCAGTAGAGCTTCGAAAGATGACAATAAAAAAAGGGAAAATAAAAATAAAAAACGTTTTTAGCATTTAATAGGGAAAATGTGAACACTATAAAATTAGCCTAAATACTAGCTGGTCAAAAGTTTAAGACCATACTGAAACGAAGCGTTAATCGATAAACATGTAACGAAATTTAGTCATTTGTGTTCAAGCATTAGCGTTGTCAACATCTCCCACTGACATTTCTTGTATTACATTGGGTAAAAACATGGCAATGGCTAAAAAGTTGACAGAGTTTGAACGTGGCAGAATTTTTGAACTGCTAAAGCAATGTCTCTCTCAACGTGCCATCTCTGGTGAGAGTGGGCGTAGTAAAACTGCTGTTGAAAATTTTTTAAAAGACCATGAGGGATACGGAACGAGAATTTAAAGTGGTCGGCCTAAGAAAATTTCGTCGGCGCTGAGCAGGAGGATTCGACGGGTTTTCCGGCGAGACACTAGCCAATCGTCGAACCAGGTTAAGGCCATACGGACGCAGAATGCAACTCAAGAACAATAAGAAGGCATCTACGAGAGAAAAGCTTTAAAAACCGTAAACGTCTTCAAAGGCCACGCCTCCTTCCACACCAAGAAACAGCTCGGTTAAACTTTACTGAGAAGCACCAAACATGGGATGTAGAAAAGTGGAAGAAGGTTTTCTTTTTTGATGAGAAACAATTTAACCTGGATGGTCCAAATGGCTTCCAACGTTACTGGCACGATTAGGATATTCCACCGGAGACATTTTCTACGCAACACAGTGGAGAAGGTTCCATCATGATCTGGGGTGCTTTCTCCTTCCATGGAATAATGGAGCTTCAGGTTATACAGGAGCGTCAAGCAGCGGCTGACCACATTGGCATGTTGGAGAGAGCATCCTTATTGACTGAAGGCCCTCGCTTGTGTGGAAATGACTGGATCTTTCAGCAGGACAACGCTGCAATCCACAATGCCCGCAGAACAAAGGACTTTTTCATGGCGAATAACGTGATTCTTTTGGACCATCCAGCGTGTTCGTCGAACTGATCTCCATTGAAAATGTTTGGGGTGGATGGCAAGGGAAGTCTATAGAAATGGACGTCAATTCCAAACAGTGCATGATCTTCGTGAAGCCATCTTCAGCACATATAATAACATTTCAGCCAGACTTCTGCAAACGCTTATATCGACCATGCCAAAGCGAATGTTTGCAGTTATTCGCAATGACGGCCGTGCAACTCACTACTGAAACCTCTTGTTAGGCATTTCCTACCCTGTTTATGACGTTTTTATTTTATGGTCTTAAACGTTTGACCAGCTAGTATTTAGGCTAATTTCATAGTGCTCACATTTTCCCTATTAAATGCCAAAAAAGTTTTTTATTTTTATTTTCCATTTCTTATTTTCATCTGTCGACGCTCTACTTAAATAAGTGGTTGAGTCTAAAAATGCAAAATGCATATTTTTATTTATGTTCATTGGCCTTAAGGTTTTGGCCAGCAGTGTATATAGTTACATCACGCGATTTACAGGAGGAAAAGCTAACTCCATGAGCGCCATCTTTCGCGCTTTTGGTTCATGAGTTTAACAAATATACTACATGGAGACTGCAATAAGGCGCCTTTCGGATCACGAGAATCGGTTTTATTCTTTACAATATTTGTTACATATCTCGAATTTCTACATGCAAATTATTTTGTCACCAAATTTGTACATTGAAGAAAATTTGTTAATTAACAAACAGTGTAATAATTCAATTTTCACATTTGCAAATTGTGCCTTATCAACGCTGTTATTATACGTAGTGCCCAAATATCAGTGGTGTTTCGTGGTCTTGACATGATTAGAAGGCGTCCCAGTATAGAAAAGAAAAATGTCTGAATTATGTTGTTACACTAGTTGGTTTCTACATGGAGATCAGACTGTATGGCATCATAGAAATATTTAAATATTAATTCAAAAATTTTCCTGGTAAAAAACGGATTGTAAGACTTTGAAGTTAATGCATTTCTAAAGTGTATTATGCACAGTATTTATCAGGTTTGAATCGATTAAATGCTCTATAGTGCAGTTTGTTCCTTGTATGAAGACTTTAAGTATTGTTTGTTTCTTTCGAATTTCGCGGAAAGCCACACATAGGCTATTTGTGTTAGATCACAGATTCCGAGTTACCAGAAAGTGTTATTTAACTAAAAATGATTTTAAAAAAAAGAAACCTTCAACTATGTTTCTTACATTATACATGAAAATCAAAGAAAATTGACATATTTTCACTAAATAATCCTATTGTGCAAGTTTTATCGTGTTTTTGACATTTTTAGCACTTTGTGGTATCTTGAACTAAATGAATTGATCGTTACAAATCCATATTGATTGTAACACTCGAATTAAATTTTATTTCGAGGCATGTTATAGTTTTCAAAACCCTAAAGTCTTGCAAATTAAACAAAATGAACTTAAAATCCTTTAGTTCAAATTATATCAGAGTAGATTTGTATTTCTATTTATACAAGCAGAGACCTGCAAAACATCTTCAGTGCAACATTATTCCTTTAAGTAGAGGATTTCTAAAATAGTATAAAATAATTATAACCACAGACACCGAAATCTGTAAGTCAACTTCTTTTAGGCTTAATAAGTCTTCATTACGTACGTCTTATATCTGATAAAGAGATAAATAAACACTATAACTTTTTGTACGTTTTTTGCTTTGGTTTAGTTAGGGCTAACTTTACGGTACTTAAAATACTATCAATAGATAAACTTATAATATTACTTTGCGACCTAATGTTTGACATTTTTAAAAAATTAAATAAACTTTAAATACTTTAATGTACAAAATGTCTACTAAAGTATATTTAAATCTGCCTTTTATTTACATCCGTTGAAATAAGTGCACACACATATAATTATTTTTCCTTATTATTTCTTCTTCTTACTTTCATGCCAGCTCACAACAAAAAATAACATCGTATATTGTTCCAAACTTTCTGTAGAATACTAAATAAGATACTGCGAAGGTCGTAGAACTATTGAGAAGTCGATTTCTTTTTCTGTATTTTGTATAAACTAAAAATATAATTATAGTCTAAACGATGTTATCATTACGCATTGAAGTTCGCTTTCTTACAAATATATTGTATTCCTTTAAAAAACCTCAAACACGAATTCCAGCCAGTAATAGATGAACATTAGCTGACCGTAACATTTAGAGACTAAATGCTTTGTATATTATGCAAGAAGTGAAACAGTAAAAAAAAAAAAAAATCAATACACGTAATATTAAATTCTGTTAAATAAATTCGTAGAATAATTACTTTATAAGCTATGAAGGTTCATTTAAAGCGATGTTTTAGACGTATATGTTTTACTTAAAAATACTTTTTTTCTACTGAAAAAATTTACATGCGCATAGAGGGAGCAGTTTCTTAGACTAGGCGTACACGTGTCCACTCGTTTGTACTCTCTCTCTCTCTGGCTCGGCATGGTCAGATGGGTTAAGGCCTTCGATTTCTAATCTGAGGGTCGTTTGTTCAAATCCCCGTCGCGCCAAAAATGCTCGCCCTTTCAGTCGTGGAGGCATTATAATTTGACGGTCAATCCCACTATTCGTTGGTAAAAGAGTAGCACAAGAGTTGGCTGTTGGTGGTGATGACTAGCTGCCTTCCCTCTTGTCTTACACTGCTAAATTAGGAACGGCTAGAATAGATAGCTCTCGAGTAGCTTTGTGCGAAATTAAAAAAAAAACACAAAAAAAGCTTTGCGCAAATTCAAAAACAAATAAATCTCTCTCTCTCTCTATATATATATATATATTTATTTAGTTACATAGAAATTACAAATGCTCACTATACTCTCAAACAAATCTCTATGATAATCTGCAGCTTAACATCTTACATCTCGAACTAATGAGATCGAAGGTCAATAGCTACAATAAATCATCATGAACCATATTAGCTAGCTACTAGCTATGTTTATTATCATTACAATGTATAATATTAGATACTATATGAAGTAATCCTTTGCTTAGATATGATCATAAAAAAGGCTAGCAAAGAAAACAATTAGGAAATTGGGAATTTAGAAACCTGCAAATGGGGACTCCTCTCCTCCCAATAAAACCAACAACAAGGCTGTAGATACTGCAGACATTATTTATTGAAATTATAAATATCTATTTGACTCTATCAAATATAATTTTCGATAACAGTATGGAGCCAAAATAGGGGTTTGTAGTTTGAATAAATAATGTCTAAAGTTTATCCAGCCTTGTTTACTTACGTTTCTACGATCCCTATTTGCAAGTTTTTAAATATCCAATTTTATATTTACCTTGTTTATAACATGTTCTGTGTGGAGATGTAAATGGTAAGACCCTATAACACTGCACAACAAAGGTTTTGCTTTTGAACACTGTTGGGTGTTCCTTATAAATGTTTGGCTGCTGATCACGAAAATCACATCCAAATTTGCTCATCACGTACCGTTTCATCGAAATCTTCAGTTTTTCTACAATGGAAAACGATATCAGGGCAACTGGAATCCGTCAATGCTTGCTGACTGGTGTTGGACACTGCAACGTGATGCACCGGACATTGAATACAAACGAAAATCAGGAGCAAAACACTTTTAATTATGTTGAACTTAATAGCGTATTAGAAACACAAACGCAATTAAATACGTTATTGCCGGTAAAGAGTTAACTGTCTATTTCTCAGAGTTCCAACGTGATGAAGCAAAACCAAAACTATATTTGTGCATACCCACCAGGTACATGTCTCAATCAGCAAAAACTTTTCAAAAAAATTGTTGTGCAGTATGATCAAGAGAAACGAAGAAAGAGCTTACGTATACATAAATGTTGGTATTTGAATTACAACACGAAATTACAATTATTATTAAATTGAAAGTGCATGCTTTATTCGCATTATTGTTAAACTGAGGTTTTAGTCATACTGTTGCTAAAAATGTATGTTTTAGCCATATTATCATTAAACTCAAGTTGTAGGTTTTGATCACATTATTACTAAAGTGCAAGTGTATGTTTTAGTCATGATATTGTTCAAACACCTTTGATAAAAGACCATTTATCATTGAAAAGTAAATCAACTAACAGTGATATTCAAATGAAATATCTTCAGAATTAAGATCATTATGAATTTTTATTTGAATATACCCTTCTTTAAAATTTATTAATTTGATTTGAATTTCAGTGCAAACGTTGTATGCTATCATGGATTATTTTGTTACCAAGGCTGAAAATATAACCTGAAAAGCAAGTTTATCTTCCACACAACTTTTGAAATTAATTTCAAAACCCTATACTTTTATTAAGTCGGGAACTAGAAGTAATTTCTAATGATACATACTTTGTTATTTTCCACCCTAAAATAAAAAGACATACTCAATTTTGCTATCGTCTCTCACTAAAATATTACCAATGTATATTTTGAAAGAAAAAAATCAGCAAAAACAAGTAAAGATTCAGATATTCTATATTTATTGATTAATGCAACGCATAAGGCATTAAGTTATGTGTATCAGTGAGCAGCAACTGAATAGAGGATCTTTCGTGATTTCGCATGACAGACAATTTAGAAAAATGATATATTACTGAAAACAACTTTCCAAAAGCATTTTAAATACAATCCCTAAATTAGAGTATTTAGGGGCACGAAATGGTATATTGCTGAAAACAATGCTCTAAGAACATTTGTATCAAGCACAATTCTTAAATTAATGTATTTAAGTACACTAAATTGTATATTGCTGAAAGCAATACTCTGATGGCATTTATATTAGATACAATTCCTACATTAGTTTGTGTAAGTGCTTAATAATTGTCGAATGCTTCTGTTCTGTGTCACCAAATACAGACAAACAACGATGGTTAGTTATGTAGACGAGTAGGAACTTATGGACAAATCATCGGAATGTTTAACGGTACTGTATTACAGCCCGGAATGTTTAACGGTACTGTATTACAGCCCGGAACGTTGTTCTCCAAAAGTATTAATTAAGAAGTGCTAGTTCAACCATCGACATGGCGTGTTCAGGATACTATTCGTGGCATACTGTGAATACTGTGGTATCAAGTTCTTCTAACTGAAGAACAACCTCATAAATCGCTTTTGTAAGTCTTGAAACTCGTAATACTAAGAACAAATTTGTAACATTCTAGATGAATTCCATTAATTTACAGGTATGTTAATCAATTAGCCCCCCAGTGGCTCAGCGGTATGTCTGTGGACTTACAACGCTAAAAACCGGATTTCGATACCCGTGGTGGGCAGAGCACAGATAGCCCATTGTGTAGCTTTGTGCTTAATGCAAAACAACAACAATTAGTCAATTAACTAATTCTGAAAGAAATTCAGTAATTTCTGATTTTCAAGACATCTTTCTTATCCTCACTTGTGGCTCCCAAAGGAAAGCACCATGGCTGGTAGAATATAATGTTGCATTTGTAATTTCCTAGAACAATGTACTGTTGAAGTTTAGTACACTAACTTACATTAGAAATAATCAGGATTGACTTAAAAACTTACTATGTTCTGAGACATTTTCATATACTTTTATAACAGATAAAAACAAATATTTCTGCCATAAAAACAAATATTTGATTTAGTGTTATATTGCTAATCGTAATGGAGAGACATTAACTTAAATTTGTTTTTCGTTACTAGCTCGGTCTACAGAAGATTTTAATCTCTCTTTGCAGTAAAATGTATGAATACTGTGTTTGTAAAAAAGAACAATTAAATTAAAATAACCGGAATTATTCAGATAATTAAACTTAAAAATATTATGAGTTGTCTGTTATTTTATCACAAAAGGTGTATAATAGGCTATTTGTATTCTACCCATTATGGGGAATCGAACTCAAGATCAATGAAAAGGGGAAAAAATGTATATAGTTCTTATTCTTTTAAACTGCGTAGACGTAATACTAATAGCACTATATAAAAGCTATATATATATATAATTTTCAGATATTTTTTTCTTAAATCTTTATTTATATAATTACAAAGAATGTTTTTTATATCATAAATTTTTATTCATGCACACAGGAAAATTTTTTCACCGAGGATATCGCACTGATAGAGAAATAAAACATATATATTTTCCTTTGTACAATTGATTGCATGACAAAATAAGCAATTAAAAATTTGTGATTGACAGAATAAAGCCGTAAATTGAAAGTAATAAATAAAGACATTATTATAGCTACGTTAGTTACAATAAGAAAGTAACTTTATGGTATAAAGAAAGGTATCATTAGAGTTACATTAGTTTAAAAAAATGACTTTTTATAGAATAAACACATTATTAGAGTTGCATTACTTACAATTAAACAACATTAATCTATATATGCACACAAGTCAAATATATTTTCAATTATTTTATAATATGGAATAGAGAGATCACCTTAATAGTAGAATTAATTAATTAACTTTTTTAATTTAACTGGTTTCATATTGTAGATATATATGACTACTTGCTCGAAAATCATATATCGTAGTTTCAACAATTTTTACATACTAAAAAATAGTTTTTATTTTGATATACAATTCGATCATATCGTCATTAAATGATGTCGAGTTGAGCCTTTTATAGAGCTGTTCTGTATCTTGCTGTAGTTCAAACAACACTGTAATGACACATTTTTAAATATCTTTCAGTTTAAATGTAAAAGAAGAAGAAAGCTGTTTTGCTGTGTATTCATAAAATCGAACAGATATTTCACTGAAAATTCATAAACTTCGAGTTTTTTATTTTTAGCGATAACATTGCCAAATTGTTTCTTACATATTTCTTAGTTTTACAAAAGCTATTTTACGATTTGGTTGGTTATTTTACGAAAATATCCATAAAACCTTGCTGCTAAATTTATTTTGTCTGTATTTGTACCCATAGTATCAAAATTAACCGATCATATACTTGTAAAAAAAAATCGAATACTATTTTTTTATATTTTTTCTTTCAACCAGATAATTCTTTCAACACTCACGTTTAAATAATCCTGCCATTTCAGCCATATTGTAAAATTATTGAAGTCTTAAAGGCTTATTTTCAATTTTATCATAATGCTTTATTCCATTCATTTTAAATATTCTAGAAATTACGTCCAGAATATTTATCTAATGCTGCGTATAGAACTTTCGAATATTTTCCCAATCTATTTATCATCGGATGAACATCTTCATGTAGTCCTCTCTTACGGCGCCCAGTTCCTAGCGTAGTTGGTACTCCTTGAAGCAGTTGCAGAAGCTGTGTCAACAGGAAGTTCAGTACTATTGGAGCTATTACCAGGATAGGTAGGAGAAGAGCTCCTAGTCCCAGCACGGCGCCTACTGGAAGAACAGCAATTAGGATTAATGCCCCCAGATTAACAAACCCTACATGAGGAATGTACGTGTAGCGGTTCTCTGAGCTTTGAGGATCTTCATATTCTGTTTGCCATTTTCTCACATAGATGGTGCTGGGGTGTTTGCTGTAGCTACTCTGTTGAGCTGCTGCTAAGCCTAACAGCAAAACGAACAATAAAAGCTTCATTCGTGGTTTGACTTCGTTTATAGAACTTCTCCAAACAAAAGCTGAAATGTTGATCTGCCAAAATAAATAAGGCTAATTTGTGATTTAAATAGAATATAAAATTTGTATATTCTTATATTAAAATACATTACTAATATTACCATTTATTGGACTTTTCGTGTGGTGTTTAGCGTCTTCTATCTGTAAGCTAGGTATAATCTTAACAAGTAACACGGTTTTCAAACACAGTGCAAGAGTATACCTAACATGACCTTAAAGATCTATCAAACTGAAGACAAATTTCTGTCTTCCTTCCAAGCGAAATAAGATTTCAATCACAATTACAAAACCATTAACATAGCAGGTGTAAGTTATTATAATAATAAAAATGACAGCATAGATTGGTTGTTATTATCACAGTATTATGATCGTGACCATGACTACACATGTAGGGTATCTTGATCAAGAATGAGTGCACTCGAAAATTAGCGTGAATCTGGATACAAGTTTTTCTTAATCGTAACTTCGAGTACAGGTAACAGACACAGCATGTGTAGTCTGTTAAACATATTATCTCTATAGGTCTTACTGAATGTATAATTAGTACAGTCGTGAACCAGTATGTTTACAAACAAATATCCAGTCTTATGCAATAATGAAATGTGTTCTTCTTTTGGAATAGAGTTGACATGAATTCTGGTTTATTATCAATTAGTTTAGTTTTTCTTAATCCAATATTTTTGAAAGTCTAATGAATCCTATACAGGATTCTCAACAAGTTACTAATCTGAATGCAACATGTTTCAAGAAAACTAACAAAGCATATTCTGTGTTTTATATAATTCATATTTTCTGTGCTCAGTCGTCCCTACTGTTGATGGCCCGGCATGGCTAGATGGTTTGATGCGTTCGACTCGTGACCTGAGAGTCGCAGGTTCGAATCCTTGTTACTCCAAACATGATCGCCTTTTCAGCCGTGGGAGAATTATAATGTTACAGTCAATCCCACTAAACGTTGGTAAAAGAGTAGCACAATAGTTAGCGATTAGCGATGGGTGGAGATGCCTTTCCTCTAGTCTTATACTGCTAAATTAAGGACGACTAGCGCAGATAGCCCTCGTGTGGCTTTGCGCGAAATAAAAAAAAAACAAACTATTTTTGAGTTAATAAACTAAAAGGAAAACAGCAAGCTTTTCGTATACATTTATCTAATTGAAAAGTGGGACTTGAACAGTGTTTCTTCTAAGCTGCGCAGCTGCACAACAACAAATTAAGTGTCGCGCACTGTATTATTCCAGCCGCGCACATCCTCAGTAAAGGTGAGGAATCTCAACACATTGACGGTTTTAATAGCCATGGCAGTCGATAGGCCTAAAGCCCAAATAATCAAATAGTAGCATTGCAAATAGGGTCTATGATCCAGAAATACCCCCTCCTCAAAAACAGCTGGTAGTGCACATCCGCACATTGCCTTAACGCACATGAATTAAAATATTAGAGATAAATTGAATATCAATCATATAATGCAACGCTGGCTCCAAAGTGCAGAGCACGATTTTTGCAGTATGAATCATAGACCCTTGAATTCGCAGTTCGGACATGCGAACAAGCAGAGAACACCCGGTCCATCAACTTAATACCATGTTTTCTTTTTATCGATTATTCAGTACTGTACGGATTATTTAAGCAAAGTACATCCTAGTAATAATATCTGAGATGAAAATAAAACTGAATTTCGTCGCTTGTTGCTTATTCGAAAAAACAAAATCTGCAAAGATGTCACTTAGCGAGGTCAGCGGTAAATTTACGGACTTAACTCTTAAATCTGAAGTTTGATTCCCCGCAGTCGCGAAACACAAATAGTCCATTGTGTAGCTTTGCGATAAAGATCCAACAGCAACGATTAAATACTGAAGAATCTGTATAAACACTTACCAGTGGGTTAAAGATTACAGACGCCATTTTTTCTGATAAGTAAAGTTATCCACAGCTTAGTCTTGCATAATGGCGGACGCAAAAACTAATTATTTTATAAAGGCAGACTAATTAAGACCTGTATAAAGATAATGAGAGATCAAGAAACTTCATTCTAATTTACTTGAAGATCTATAAGACACATTATTACATGAGTACAGAAATACGACGATTATTCTCTCAGTTCCTCACTCCATAAGACCCAACGGGCGGTTCCCAGAGTTCATTTTTAGGTAATGAAAGTCCATATGACCAGCCTCATTGAGTAGCGTATTCGAAGGATTTATTTTCATGTAGTGACAAGCACATAAGATTAAGTTCCAATGAAATGACTGTGGAGTAACTGGGATTATTCTCACAAGGTGAAAAATTCATATCACTAACTCTCGCATAGCAGATCAGTATGACTCGTTCTTACATAGTGGCTAATCCACAGGTTTCTTTTTTACAGTTACGACAGAAAGTGTTCGTACCCCTGCATCGTGAGTAATTTTTTCCTTATAACTTAAAACGTATCACTATTAGGATAATGAAAGTATAGTATATTATAAATATTATACTAACACACATCTACATAATTTTTAATGTAAATTGAACGACAAATAAACTGTTTATAAACAAAGAACCAAACATAGGAGGGGCAAAAAGTGTTCGTGCGTCTACTTTAATGGTCAGTTGTGTAGCCTTTCAGGTGAATTACTTGGCACAATCTCTCCTCATAGCCCTCCATGATCGTTTGACAGTATACGACTGGTATTTTCTTCCATTCATCTTTACAGAAGGCCTCCAACTCTTACAGGTTTTTCGGATGACGCTGATGAACCCTGGTCTTCAACTCATGCCAAACGTTTTCAATTGGGTTGAAATCGAGTGATTGCGATGGCCACTCCAGAACACTTATATGGTTCCTTTGCAACCAAGATTTCACATATTTCGATGTGTGCTTAGTGTCATTGTTGTACTAGAAGATCCAACGACGCCCAAGCCGCAAGTTCCGAGCATCATTCTTGATATAAGTGCC
The DNA here is from genome assembly GCF_004210375.1 of Tachypleus tridentatus. Taxonomy (NCBI): domain Eukaryota; kingdom Metazoa; phylum Arthropoda; class Merostomata; order Xiphosura; family Limulidae; genus Tachypleus; species Tachypleus tridentatus. The sequence continues at coordinate 61,841,081 of NC_134825.1, forward strand.
TAATATATCAACGTACCCTTCTTTTTTCATGATTCCGTTGACACAATGAAGGCTGACTACACCAGAAGAGCTGAATGAACCCCATAGCATGATCGAGCCACCTTCATGTTTAACTGTAGGGACGGTGTTCGTTGAAAGATTTCGTTCCCCCTTTTTATGAAAAATAAAGAGAACATCATTGTGGCCGAAAAGCTGGATTTTAGTCTTGTCTGACCAAATAATACTTTTCCAATAGGTAAAGGTTTTATCTACATGCTTTCTTGTATACCTCAATCGTGCTTCTAAATGAACAGGCTTTAAATATGGAGTTCTACGAGGACGGCATGCTTTGAACCCAGAAGAGCGTAACATGTTCGTTACTGTAGAGGTGTTTACTTCAACCCCAGTTTACCTCACCAGTTTCTGTATGTTATTACGTGTTAAACGAGGGATTCTACTAACATCACTGAGAACCTTCCTCTTGGTTCTCTCTGGAATTTTGGTGGGGCGTCCGGAACGAGGGAGGTTAGCAGTTGATCCTGTAAGCTTAAACTTGGCAATTATGCTTTGAACAGTAGATTTCGGCACATTAAGTTGTGTAGCAATACCGGAAAGAGACACACGAGACTTGTATTTTACAATAATTCGTTTTCTTTAAAATCACTGGATAGTTGTTTCCTGTTCGCCCTGATGACCAAGCAGATAATGACAGAGACGGCGCTAAATTGCCGGAAGTACATTTTTTGCTGGCTAAATTCCAATAATTATAAACCAAGTGTCTAGTTCTGGAATGGTATAATGTAGTTTATTCGCCAAACTAAAAATTTTTAAGGGAATATCAGTTTTTTCACATGTTCTAAACTGTACGAACACTTTCTGCTCCTCCTATTTTTGATTATTTGTTTATAAACAGTTTATTTGTCGTTTAAGTTACGTAAAAATTATGTAAATGTGTGCTAGTATAATATTTATAATATAGTATACTTCTATTAGCCTAATTGTGATACTTTGTAAGTTACGAGCAAAAAAACACTCGGGACATAGAGGTACAAACACTTTCTGTCGTAACTGTATGTTGGTTAATCCATACAATTCATTTTACATATATGCAAGTTATCAGAATTCCCCTTCACACAATAACAGATTCATATGACTCAATCTTACATAGTGGCAAGCTCACTGATTTCGTTCTTTCGTAGTGACAAATCCATAGGCTTCATTTTCACGCAATGGTAAGATCATAGAAATGTTATGCTAAAAATAAAAGCAGGTCCATGTAACTCATAAAAATTTTACGTTAGGTATTTACAGATAGAGAACAACATGATTTCACATTCTCTCAACCCATAAAAGCCTGATCCCACAATTCAACAAAATCAAGAATAATAAGATATTTTCAAAGATCCACATAATGTAATCCCACAATCTGACAGATTAAGAGGTATTTCTAAAATATGGCAGGTTTGTAGGAAAGTAATTCTACTTTGTGACTTAATGAAGTAAAATATTTATAAACTCAGATCACGTAGACAAGTTCATATCTCACACTTACAATTTCTAACACACAGATATTCATTGTATTTAATAACATAGAGAAATAAAGAAATATGTGTTAACTTGGGGAAGTAGGACTATCTAGATAATGGCATGAAACAAGTTATATCTCCAGCCATGCTAAGCAAGATACCATCTCTTTTAACGGAACAGAATCAACGAACCCGAGGTCAACGTATCTATATCTTGAAAAGCAACAAAAGTTTCTTCTATGATATATCTGTTCTCCTGTCACATATATAAAACTGCCAGAATAAAATAAACAGTGTATTCAACCTTTTTCATACAGAAACATACCAAACAAGACACTCGATGTAGCACCTGTGCATTTCGTTACATTCTGATTGTTGAAATGGGATCTAGAAAATCATCTTGCCCATGTACTACATGGATTATGGAGAGTATGCATGGGAGTGATGTACTTTTAATATGACAGCCTTATGCCGGAACTTTTGTACTACAAACAATGCTTCGGGTCTATTTCAGGGTGCAAAGTCGTTAGATAAATCATAGTTGGATGTTGAAACGGGGTCTGTAACGGCGCCTTGTGATTCTGAAAATAACCTTGATATAACTTACTCAGTCTTTGTATAATGCTACAAGTAATTGTATAATAATTTTAATTAGTTGCTACATGAGCAGGACATTATTTTCTAAAGGAAATGTTTCGGTATTGTGTTTTATTGTGTAGGGTTACATGTATTAAAAACGACATATATTTTTTGTTTATTTCAGACTGTTCGCTAAATCTTACGCATATGGCTAATTGTACTTGGCTGTATCTACTTTTGAATTTGTAGAGGGAAAACAAGTAACGACCAGCGCCCACTCCGAATTCAAGGGATACTCTTATATTACCAAATAATGGGATCTGATTCTCATGTTTATAACACACTCTCAGCAGATAGGAGGCGCGTTTCTGAGGTAATGGGATACAAGCTGTATATATATCTGGATTCATAGCCTAAGAATACTCAATATTACGCCACACTTGATTTCACAACATATATAAACATAAAACTTAACTTCAAAAATCCGTCCGATATAATTATACAATTTTTTTATGAGCTGTAAGATCTTCTACCTGCTTTGTTTTAACCTTCGACCTGTGGCTTCAAATAGTTAAAATCCTTGTATGGATCTGACACCAGATTTCGTTAGAACTTATTCCTTTTTTTATATTTACCTTATCTTTTGTTTCCAAGGGTAAATCTCGATATATTTTTAGCAATTACTTTTCAAATTTCGCCATTGTTAGACGTTTTCGCAAAGTTACCGAAACTTTATGAGAAAATATTAAATAAAAGGTACTGAAAACTGAGAAGAAAACTGCGAAGTATAAAACACCACCTTAAGAGAATGCTTCTTATTTTCGTGATTTTTGACAACTTAAAATTTAACAATTTACTCCTGAATAAAAAATGTCCACTTTTCGAAAGTACTAAGGCTTTAGGTTTTCGTACTTTTGTGTTAAACGTATTTCGTAACATCACGAACATGACGGTTTTTAATAAACTAACTATTCCACAGACTTATCATCATTCATGTTCTTAATAGAAAGGGGCACGGCATGGCAAAGTGGGTTAAGGCGTTCGACTCGTAATCTGAGGGTCGCGGGTTCGAATTCTGGTCGCACTAAACATGCTCGCCCTTTCAGCCCTGAGGGCGTAATAACGTTACGGTCAATCCCACTATTCGTTGGTAAAAGAGTAGCTCAAGAGTTGGCGGTGGGTGGTGATGACTAGTTGCCTTCCTTCTAGTCTTACGTTGCTAAATTAGGGACGGCTAGCACAGATAGCCTTCGAGTAACTTTGTGCGAAATTCACAAAAACACAAAACTTAATAGAAAAGGACAAGAAACCTATTCTTGATTTGATACTTTAAAGCAGGTAATAACAGAAAATTATTGAAACGCTACTGACTAAATAGATAACAGCTTAACAGGGAAGTTATAATTAGAATAAAAAAAACGATTTAATTACAAATATGTTAGTAACTACTCGCGTAGTGGTTTAATAATGAAAAGGTATAGATAGAATAAGTAATGATGTCATAAGTTGACAGTAACCAGTAAAACGTTTAACAATGTATTTACACATATCCCTAACTTAATAGGTATATTCCTATTTCAGTATACTATTATTTTATTTAAATAAAAGCGATCCAAAGTAAAAATGACTAAAAACTTATAAAACTCACAAATTAAATAATTTATCGCCATCTTTTAGCTAGTTTTGAGTTCAAGCAACTGGTGTGTAAGAACCTAAAAATAACGTTTTAATCTTGACTAAGTACAGATTTTGTTTATAGAAATTAGAGCAGTCTTTACTAGGACAAATAATAAGTTATGAAAATGTTGGATTTGAATTCGAATAGATTCATATGCATTCAGGTTGTCATTTTATTTATCTACACAAAAATACTAATGTCGAAATTATTAAGTCTTGCATATACATGTTACTTGCTAACTTTATTCCTTATGACAAAATATTGTCTAATATTATTTGTTGCAGATGTTACAAAAATTGTATTTTCTTATAGTAAAGCTACATCAGGCTATTTGGTGTGTTCACCAATTGGAATCGAACCCCTGATTGTAGCGTTGTAAATCTATAGCCTTACTGTTGTCTCAGCAAGATACATCAAAAAACAAAATACAGTGCAACAAAGTTGTCAAAAAACATGCTCGACCTGTCAGCCACAGTCACAGTCATTCTCACTATTTGTTAATAAAAGTGTAGCCCAAATGTTGGTGGTGGATAGTAATGACTAGCTGCTTTCCCTCTAGTCTTACACTGCTAAATTAAGAACGGCTGCACAGATAGCCCCCGTGTAGCTCTGCGCGAAATTCAAAAATAAAAACAAAACAGAAACTATATATATATGTATGTATAAGGTTTCATTTACCAGGTGTCTCTCTCTGTTACACTTACTAATTTTAAATTCAAAACTAAAATAAATTTTATTGATTAAATATTAAAGTAAGCCTGGTATGACTTGGTGGTTATGGCGCTCAGCTCGCAATCTGTGAGTTGAGCGGTTCGAATCTTCGTCATCGAACAAAGAATCTCGCCCTTTCAGCTGTGGGGACGTTATAATATCACAATGGATGCTACTAATCGTTGATAAAAGAGAAGCGAAAGTCTTGGTAGTGGGTGGTGTGAACTAGTTGCCTTCCCCGTGGTATATCACTACTAAATTAGAAACGACTAAGGCAGTTAGCCTTCGAGCAGCTTTGTGTGAAATTAAAAATGAACAAACCAATATTACCCTAATAAGCCAAGTATTACTTTTTAAGTGTGAAGAAAAGAAAACCTTAATCCATATTAAAATGTAATTTATATCAAGTTTACACAGCCAGTGAAATAAAACTTATCATATGCAATTTCGACGAAATAAGATAATTGAAAGAGAAAAACGTGTTTATATATAGAAACAAGTTTTTTAAACATATTTTTGTGACCATGTTTAAGTAGAATGCCAATAACATGGTTATATAAATAATAAACATTTAGTTAAGAATAACAAAGTTGCGGTTATTGTTTGTTTTCAAATCTCTTGATACCGACTTCTTTTATTTCGTTTATTACGACTTATAAAACATTTATAACATAAGGATTATACACCCATTGATACTGATGTCAGAATATAAAAACAACGATTAGATAAATAATTTTTGGTCTGAATATCCTCATCTTTTCAACCTGAACGTAATTATTTACTTGACAAAGAAGTTGTTTCAGAAATAGTGCATCACACTATGAACACACTATAAACATATTAAAATTGCTGTAATATAACTTTCCCGTTTCACTTAAATGATAATAATTTTATGTTATTAATTTTTTTTTCACTGTGATTAATCCTCTCTTACTTTGCAAAAGCAAATTTTATATAAAAAAGTAAATAAATTGTTGAATATAGTGGTGCAGGAAGGAACTGCAAAGTGAGGGTGCTTGGCTAGATATGCTTATATCACGATTATATCATTTACAGCTGCAACTTAAGTCAAATATGTAAAAGTGGGGTGCTACAGTACCCCAGTTCCGACGCCTCTGAAATAATATCTTAAACTAAACCCATTAATGTGAAGCTTTTCTTAATACTTCACTTGAAATCAAAGCTCTTCCAATAACATTTTTAAAAGTGCACTTGATTTCAGGTTAGCGTACACCACAGAACAATCACCAGTAAATTATACCGCACAACAATTTTTTGAAAAGTTTTTGCTGATTGTGACAGGTACCTGGTAGGTATGCACAAATATAGTTTTGGTTTTGCTTCATCACGTAGGAACTCTGAGAAATAGATAGTTAACTGTTTACCGGCAATAATGTATTTAATTGCGTTTATGTTTCTAATACGCTATTAAGTTCAACATAATTAAAAGTGTTTTGCTCCTGATTTTCGTTTGTATTCAATGTCCGGTGCATCACGTTGCAGTATCCAACAGTAGTCAGCAAGCATTGACGGATTCCAGTTGCCCTGATATCGTTTCTCCATTGTAGCAAAATTGCTGAAAATTTCGATGAAACGGTACGTGATGGGAAAATTTAGATGTGATTTTCGTGATCAGCAGCCAAAAATCTATAAGGAACACCAACAGTGTTCAAAAAGCAACATCTTTGTTGTGCAGTGTTATTTTAGGTAAATGCTTAAAACTAGAACAAGTAAAAAAAAAAAGTATTATAGGAAACTCTTCCATCAGCAGACTTACCAAGATATATCCGTTTGAGGGCTAGCAAATTGGTGTTGTTTTTGTAATTCTTCAATATAAACTAATATTCCGATTTTAAAACCATATTATAACGTTTTGTTTTCAGAGATCGTGAATCAATATTTCGAGTCTTAAAAGAATCACAGGTCTAAATGTAAGTCTTCTGGTTATGTGCAATGCTTTAAAAAGAGATCTATCTTACCTCCTTTATCTTTACTATTGTTAAAGATTTTAAATAACAACCTGCCCTGTTTTTACTTCGTTTCAAAAAAACCAATTTTTCTTTTTATCAATTAGGCCATAAAGAATATTTCCATGCATCAGTACATCAGGACATTAAAAGGTTCCGTTAAGCCTAACTATAAATGCAGAATTTGCGTGGAAATCCGAATTAAATTTTCAGTTGGCTTGTGTTGTGTGAAATCTCAAATGTTGTCGCCGTAGGAAACCTAGTGACACAGTCGTACAGGGAAGTTATAGATTATTTATTCTTTTGAAATTAACTAGACAATAAATATTATCAGTAGCTTGAAATAAAACACAAAACGTTAAAGAACAATATGAAGCTCACAATAACTATGTTTCTTTACACAATTTTTCAACCTAATTATCGGCGGAATTCTGAAAAACAGTTTTGACCGAATCTGGACAATGTGTTTTTGAGAAGCTATGAATAATTGTCGGCATCTTAAAATATTACATTTTTCGCTTGTAACTGCACGAAATCTTGTATTTTGTTCTTTCTAATATACTTGAGCAACTGTTAGGATAATTGGACAGCGTATCTTTCCTAGATATGGTATTTTCAGATTTTTTTGTTAGTATACAGAAATTTGGGGCCCGGCATGGCCAAGCGCGTAAGGCGTGGGACTCGTAATCCGAGGGTGGCGGATTCGCGCCCGCGTCGCGCCAAACATGCTCGCCCTCCCAGCCGTGGGGGCGTTATAATGTGACGGTCAATCCCACTATTCGTTGGTAAAAGAGTAGCCCAAGAGTTGGCGGTGGGTGGTGATGACTAGCTGCCTTCCCTCTTGTCTTACACTACCAAATTAGGGACGGCTCGGTGCAGTGGGCTAACAACCTACTCACTTAAATACCTGTTGAAGAATCCGCAAGCGATTGCGGCTCTATGTTCCTTGATGGAATCGAATGGTGAATGAATGATACAGAAATTTGAGAGAAGAGAAATTAATTATCTTGCCTAAATATTCGAAATGTTTTCTTTTTTTTTTCAAAATAAAAAAAAATTATGTAGTAATTTTTAATTGCTTAAACGTTTAGAAATTCTTGGATGAAATATAATTTATCGGGCCCGCTTTGTTTGTTTGTTGTTAAGCGTAAAGTTACACAATGGCTGTCTTTTCAAGACGGCTGGTACTGACATTAAAACATTAATTAAAATAAAGTATGGAACAGCGTTTCGACATTTTTAGGTCATCTTAAGTATATTTCTCGCCATCACGAATCGCTGTCTATGCTTTACATATCGCAGGTATCGAAACCAAATTTTTAGTGTTATATGCCTTTAGATCTATCGGTGAGCCATCAAAAGTCTTTATTCACATAAAGATCCAGCTCATTTTTAAAATCATAAGACTTAACTAGATATCCATTAACTAAACCACTTTCTTGAGAATTCACGAAGTAGTGACCGACCTAATGAAGTTTATTCCAGTTTGTAAAGCTGAAATTCTTCAATAAAAACGAAGCTTCTACCTTGGAGTGTTAGAAACTAGAAGAATGTGTTAATTTTCAATTCAGTGTGTTTGAAAAATATGAGTTCATTCACATAACTTAGATAAATTGTTCAATCTTCAATAGTAATTATTAATTATATATTTTAATCATGTATTGTCTCTAAAAACAAGAGAAATAAATGAGGAATTTACTTTGGTATCGTATCAGAAATGCGAAATTGTCAGTATTTTTCGGCACCTGTTTGTTTCCATGATCAGAAGAAACAAGTACATTAGGAGCTATGTAGAAAATGCTATTTATTCTAAGAACTTGTGAATAAAAACAGAGAATAATATTTCAATCACACTACATCTATATTCAATCCTGACAAGTCTTTCGACAAACTGCTTGAGATATGTTATTTTATATCAAAGATTTCACGAATAACAACTGTTTAATGTGAGTTAGATGAAATAAGTGACATTTAATTATTATCAATTTTATAAGAGTAATTTATAAAGGAGTAGGGATTAATAACACGTTGTTATTTACTTAATTATGTTAACACCGATTATTTATTATAGTTGTGGTTATTAATTTATATGAATTAATAATAATCAGTTTTTTGTAGTCGAGTGATCTTAAAACTTCCTTTTTTTTTATACTGCAGTCGACTAATGGTTTTATGGTCCTCTGGTGTTTATCAATAAGATAAAATCAGGATTATGTTATGGAATGTACCATTTTGGCAGGCCCGGCATGGCCAGGTGGTTAAGGCACTTTACTCGTAATCCGAGAGTCGCGGGTTCTAATCCCACTTACACCAAAGATGCTCGCCCTTTCAGCTGTGAGGCGTTATAATGTGATGTTCAATCCTACTATTCGTTGGTAAAAGAGTAGCTCAAGATTTGGCAGTGGGTAGTGATGACTAGCTGCCATCTCTCTAGTCTTACACTGCTAAATTAGGGACGGCTAGCGTAAATTACCTTTATTAGCTTTTCGCGAAATTCAAAACAAACCCAAACCATTTTGTACTTGTAGGTTTATTCTTTTTTTTTTCTATCACTAGCTTGCCATTAATACATTTTAATTAGAATATATATACATTTAATTCATTTAGCCCATCAAAAGATCAAACTTTGTGGGAAAGTTGTTAATTTTGTGGTATTTATTAAAGTAACTTTTCAAGCACTTTAAACTCAATGTCTTTGTTCTTATTGGTTATACTTTGGTTTCATTAATTAACGCCCGAAATAACATAAGGGTGTTTAGAATAATAACATTAAATAACGTAAGTTAAATACGTAAAACGAGGTTTTATATATGAAATTGAAACGTGTTTTTCCATGCATACCTTGACAGGAAAGTGTCGTGTATTCTATGCACAATAAAAAAGGATTAATTGTGTCCATTTTTTCTGTATTATAATTTCCGTGGATAATGAAACATCGTATATTTCACACGCTATATTTCTAGATTTATACAATACGAATAACACATTGTTATCATGATCCCTGCCATTAACAAGATAGATAACCCGGTAAAAAATTTGCGACAGGTCACAAGGCAATAAATATGTGCTAGACTTTACACCTGGTTAAAACACATACAATACTGTGCAAAACTGTTAAAACAAAAGAATATTTTGTCGTTATATTCATTTTATGAGGCTAATTCCTCCATGCCATTACAGAATGTAAATTTCACGACTGATCGATACTGACAATTGAAAAAGCCAGGACAAGAATACTTGTCACTCTTTAGAATTTTCATATACTTCTATCAAGGGCACGTCATAAGAGTTCTGCTTGAATTAATATATTGATCAATTTTAGGGTCTAAAATAACTATCATGGTACCCCATGCAGTGTCTTAAATGTGTAGAAGGAAGCAAGAAAGGAGCTGGCATATGGTACCGGTATATGAGAGAAGAAATCAATTTAATAGTACGCCACAAATAAACCTTCATAAAAAAGTGTTTAACACGATATATTAAGTTTTGTTACCATACCACTGCCCCCAAAACATAGAGAATTGTCAGTAGAACAGAGAGTTTGCATAAAAGCTTCACGTGATGTTCATTGGACTCTCCGATAAATTGCTGCAGATTTTAAATGCTCCTTAAACAGGTCGAAACAGGTCAATTTGAAAATATAAAGGTAAAAGACAGAATTCCTAAACTCAATGATACTTATGTAAAGTATTTTAGCTTATGCAGCCTTCGGGACAGAAGGAAGACTGCCACTGATCTCAAGTAGAAGATAAATCACAGAAAAGTGTCCATAAAAGTGATGAGACGATAGGACATATTTGCAAGATAGATGAAATAATGAAAGAGTGCGAGTACCATCAGACGCTAATCCATCGTGGTATACCCAGTCGTTTGTGTATTATTGGTAAAGGATTCTACTACCAAGAAGATAATGACACAATATTCCCTACAAAGCTGTGATCTCAGCCATACTACACAGACAATCAGTAAACGTTAAAATGACGTCATGTCAGGGACACTTGATGTTGCGATTGTACTCTTATGACGTCAGTAAAAAAAAAAAAAGGCCCAGCATGGCCAAGTGGTTTAAGCACTTAACTCGTAATCTGAGGGTCGCGGATTCGAATCCATATCACATCAAACATGCTCGCCCTTTCAGCCGTGGGGGTTATAATGTTATAATGTGACGGTTGGTAAAAGAGTGGGTGGTGAAGACTAGCTATCTTCCCTCTAGTCTTACACTACTAAATTAGGGATGGCTAGCGCAGATAGCCCTCGTGTAGCTTTACGCGAAATTCATAAACAAACAAAAACAGTTCGGCTGAGAGATAACAAACCAACAAAGAAAAAGCAGAAGCCTTCAAACATAAATTACAAAGCACATTTAAAACACACAATGACACGGACATGAACAATCATTACTACAATAAAATAATCAGCCACGTAACAAATAACATAAAATTATATAAACCACACTTTCCAGTTAACATTAAAAACAGCGACACTAACAATACATATGACTACAATACCCTACTACTCATCAAAAAAATCAAACTAAATAAACTTGAACAAGCAATCAGAAATACAAGAAACAAAGCACCGGAAATGATGGAACACAACCAATACTTCTCAAAAAAGGCACTCCAAAATTATTTGACCACCTATTAGCAATATTTAATCTATCTCTACATTCTGGATACATCCCAGTTTCTTGGAAGCAAGCAAATATCTTAATGTTCCACAAAGAAGGAAAACCAGCCAATAAACCAAACAGTTATCGACCGAGCAGCCTGACCAGCTTTGTAAGCAAAATTCTTGAAAGAATATTAAGCAATAGACTCTCCACATTTTTGGAGAATAATGCAAAATTACCAGAAGAACAAAACGGATTTAGAAAATATAGGCAAACAACAGATCACTTAATTAGGTTAACTAAAACAATAATAAACAGCTTTAATAATAAAGAATGCACTGTCGCCTGCTTCCTCGATATCGAGAAAGCATTCGACACTGTATGGCACAATGGTCTTCGGTTCCGTATGTATGAACTGGGACTACCGCGAGGAATTATTCGCTGGTTATCAAACTTTTTGAAAAATAGAAAATCTAGAGTAAACGTAGAGGGAACTTTCTCGGAGTTTTTCACTTCAGAAGCTGGAGTCCCTCAAGGACGGGTGGTTAGTTCTATTCTCTTCATCATGTATGTAAATAATATGCCACTTAAAGACCCAAACCATGAATATGCGTCTCAGTTTGCTGATGATGTAGCAATTTGGAAAAGTGCCCCTATACCAGAAATAGTAGCCACTAACTTACAACCACAATTAAATAGATTATGTGAATGTTGCAAAAAATATAGAATTAAAATAAATACAGCGAAGACGCAATTAGTAATATTTTCAAAATCTACGAAATATCAAAAAGTTCAACCCCAAATCTATATGAATGGAGAGCTCATCCAGACTGCTACATCAGCAAAATTTTTAGGATTAACATATGATTCGAAACAATCTAAAAATTGCATAGATCTCTTCATAAGCATTGCTAAAAAACATATAACACCACACATACCACAAATAATCACAACAATCACGTGATTCATACTAAAAACATAAATTCACAGTCCTAAGTATCAACATCCAAGGTGCACTTGCTTCCAAGAAACACGAGATCGAAGACATAATAAAAGTTACTAACCCTGATACTTTTATTCTAAGTGAAACCATAATTTATTTCAATAATAGACTTAAAATATGGAATTATACATCAATAAGAAAAGATAGAACAAACAATCAAGAACCAACAGATGAATTATGCTACTGTAGAAAAACAATCTTTCCGTTACCGAAATCAAGCTGAACGGTAATAACGGAAATACAATTGTTGATATCCTCTTAGAAAACCACTCAATAATAAGAGTAGCAGGTATTTATTGTTCACCAACTAAATGCATTGACATAACCCTAATCCACAACATCTTTTCCCACAACCAAAATATAATTGTAATAGGTGATCTGAATAGTAAACATAAAAATTTGGATGTAAATCCACTAACACAAATGGCAGACACCCATTACAATTCATCGATGATAATAACATAACCCTTATCAACGATAGTACACCCACGCATACCACCTATACGACAAATTCAAATGATATTTTAGACATCTGCCTCACCTCATTTAATTAGTTAAATTAGTTAGTCAAAAGTTAATAAATTTTAATGTGGGAAAAGATGTTGATAGCGATCATCTTCCAATATGGTGTCTTCGATTTCACCCCCCATAAAGATAAAATCTACAGACAAGACAAATTTGATTACAAAAAAGCAAATTGGCAGGAATTTCTAAAAGTATTAAATAACATACTACCAGATAAAATTAAAAATATAGCTAACAACGAATCAGAAATTAACAGTTATATTCAAATAATCATGGAGTGCCTACTAAAAGCAGTTATGGACACTGTACCAAAGAAACAACATATAACCATAAACAATGCATGGAAACCAACCAAAGAACTAATAACACTGATAATACAACGAAGACAAATAAGACAACAGTTCATGGCAACAAGAGCTCAAGAAATAAAAACACAAATAAACAACATTAGAAATAAAATCAGAGCAGAAATTAAATTGTTAAAACAAGAAAAATGGGATAACTTCTGCTGCCAACTAAATGAACAAACTGACCCTAGAAAGTTTTGGTCGCACCTGAAAAGGTTTACCAACGAAACCACTACAAGAAAATACCCAAAACTGGAACATAACAACACCTTAGCGCGCACCAACAAAGAAAAAGCAGAACAAGCAAGCAAGAATTCAAAAAACAAATCATCAGAAAATGATGGCATACAAACAAATTCTTCTCAAAAAGGCACTCCAAAGTTATTTGACCACCTATTAGCTATCTTTAATTTATCTATCTACTCTGGATACGTTACAGTTTCTAGGAAGCAAGCTATTATATTAATGTTCCACAGAGAAGGTAAACCAGTTAATAAGCCAAATAGTTATTGACCAATTAGTCTGACCAGCTGTGTAGGCAAAATTCGTGAAGGAATAATAAGTAATAGGCTCTTCACATTTTTGGAAATTACTTCAAAATTACCTGAGGAACAAAACGGATTTAGAAAAACGACAGATAATTTAAATAGGTTAACTGAAACAATAATAAATAGCTTTAATGAAAAAGAATTTACTGTCGCTTGCTTCCTCGATATCGAGAAAGCATTTGACACTGTATGGCACAATGGTCTCCGGTTCCGTATGAATGAAATGGGAGTATCGCGTGGAATTATTCGCTGGTTATCTAGCTTTTGGGAAATAGAAAATGCAGAGTAAACACCGAGGAAACTTTATCTGAGTTCTTCACTCCAGAAGCTGGCGTCCCTCAAGGAGGTGTGGTTAGTTCTATTCTCTTCATCATGTATGTGAATAATATGCCACTTAAAGACCCAAACCATGGATACGTGTCACAGTTTGCTGCTGATGATGCAATTTAGAAAAGTGCCATAACACCAGAAATAGCAGCCACTAACATACAACCGCAACTAAACAGAATAAGTGAATACTGACAAAAATATAAAATCAAAATAAACACAGCAAAGACACAATTAGTGATATTTTCAAAATCTACGAAATATCAAAAAGTTCAACCCCAAATTTATATGAATGGGAAACGCCTCCAAACTGCTACATCTGCAAAAGAATAAACTATGCCAGGAGTCTAACTGGTAAAAACTATGGTACAACACCTGAAAGCATCCTTAAGATATATAAAACACACAGAAGACCTGTTATAGATTATGCAGCTCCTGCATGGATTAACGTAAGAAAAAAGCAACTGCAATCCAAACTACAATTATTAGAAAATACATTAATTACGACAGCATACAGTGTACCTAAAACCACTTCCTCAAAGTTCATGCACAAATACTCAAATACATAAACAATACCAGATAGATTTCTACATAGTACAATAAAATATTTCGATAAATATTGGAGAAAAAATGAACTGTTATGCAAACTAGACAGGTATTGCATATATGATGAAGAGAGTCCTAAACACCGCTCCCTGATAAATTTATACATTAGATCATTAAGTGAAAATTAAATAAAAAACAATAATAATAAAATCAATATAAAAAAGCAATAAAAGAAATAAAAAATAATATATATGTATATAGTTTTATAAAAATAATAAATTTGTGCCAAAATAAAATAGGCCGCCTATGATCTAGACTTTGAATCTGAAAGTACAATATAGATGGACATTGCTCTGAAAATGGCCTGAGTAATGTTCATCACTCTGGCCCTCATGTATTAAATTTAAATACACCAAGCAGCCCACCCTAACAATGAAAATGAAGAAGGAAGAGGTCTGGTGTACCTGACCCTCCCGGGTATACAAAAATTTATATGCCCAAACAACTGGAGAGAGAGAGAGCTGAGAGATGTTAGACACACCATTGTCTAAGCGCTGTACATACACATTTAACAATGACTTCTTGTTAAGAAATTAGCGCACAAGATCGTACACAAAAGTTGCAATGGTTTATAAAAGGGTTCCGAAATTCAAATTCACTGTTCTTCTTAAGGAAAATAAAGGATATGGTTAATGAATGTGATGAAACACGGATGTCGACGTCACATAAACCAGATGTTCAAAATAAACTGTAATTATTACGAGTTTTCTTTAAGTAATTTACAAATCAGAGTTCTTAGAGTAAAAATTAATATGGTTATTAGTTTTTATAATTTTATTATCATTAACTATGTCCATTACTAATTTTGTAAATTATCGAAAATATTTTTGCTGAAGCTTTTTTGGTAGCTTTGAAATAAAATAAATAAAAAAGAGACTTGTAAGTTCATAATAAAATAATTTTATTCAACATACTTGCAGCATTAATAAATACAGTAATAAATAGGTTTGTCGAACATTATGATTCATAGGATGTGTTAAATACACAACCTGTGATGAATTACACAAGAAAGTGATTACAATTCCTAGAGTTTCCTAATTTAAAAAAAAAAACTGCAAGAATTAAATATTGCTATGCCAGGAAAATAAAATAAAACCTCTAAACAAATAGCATTTACCAAATTAACCTGACATTGTCTGATAAGAAAAAGCTTAATGAACAAAGGTTTTAAAACGTTATGAATATTTGCTTCAAATTTTGTTGTTGTTACTATGATACGATAAACTTTTAGAAGTTTAAAACTTTAATTCCAATTTACCGCCTGAGATGTTTTGAAACTTTAAGTTTGAATTCTGAAACAACTCAAAAACATTTAGTTCTAAAGAAAAAAGAATATTAGCATATTTTTAAGAATATATGGCAGCCCAAATAAAACATCTTTGTTACTAATATAATAGAAGTTAATCCTTCGTGTTCTAGCCTGCTAGACACTTTATTTGCAGGATATTTATCTATGGGTCCACTATTGCCTTTGTTGAGCTTCTGATTTTGGAACGTCACACATTTTGTGACTTAGGTTGAAGTTTCTGAAACAGACAAGTAATTGTTTTATTAGATGGAATTTATATACCTTTTCCAAACTGAATTTTGAATCATATTATTTCATCATCGATTCCGCATATATATATATGAATGTCTTTTATTTAAAATAACAAACTAAACATTCCTAGTAAATTGCGAAGTATCCTTACACCAACTAGATTACAATATACTAATATCGTCTCGAAAATACATTATTAAAATATTATTAGGAAAACTGCTATCACAACTGTATATAAAAAATATGATAATTTTCTCATTTAAGATTTTTGGAATATATTGTTTTTATGCTTTTTTAAAATTACAATTTTTAAAACAACCCAATTGGATAGTTTTTTATGAAACAGTTGAAGTTTCTTTTGATGAGGTTTTATTGAACTACGTAAACAGTTTATGGATTTTTTATATTTATTTTACAAGGTTAGCAAAACAATAAACTCACCAGCAAAAGTATATGAGGCTTCACTTTGTAAAAATTAGTTATATTTTCTCTCAGCATTTTCCAGTGCTCTGCTGACTTTTTCAAAAACGTTGGTTATACTGTTCTTGAGAAGTGGATTCACGTCGTTTAAAACTCTACCAAAATTTTCACGGAAGACACCAACGCTAAAGAGGGGAAACAGAAGAGATCCCAAGCTAAAGATGATAAGAATGGGGACTAAAGCTGTTAGAAGTGGTTGCAACCCTGTTAATAGAGCACCCAAGCTCCCTGTGTTTAACAAAGAATCTAGTCCACCTAATCGAGCAGTAGCAGCAATATCTGGAGAACTAATCTGTCGATTCTCAAAATGCTGGAGCTGGTCGAGGGAGGGATCAGCGACAGCATCCAAAGAAGCCACGAGACAGCTAGCTACAAATAACACTGTTAAGATCTTCTTGCTCAGCATTGTTCAACTAAAAAATTTAAGAAATATTCTATAAGTCGAGTGTTTGGACGCGTTACAGAATTTTACGAAAAAGTTGAAACGTCAAAGCTTTGTAGTTTAAATTTTCTTTTGATTTTTCTTAAATTCGTAAAAGCATTTGGATCAGTTGTGTCACCTTATTTTAAATACCCATAAATTAGGTCAACGATGTAGGGGTTAACTCAAAGAATGTATGTTGAGTAGTTTCAATTACATCTGGTCGATTCTCGGTAATAAATTTGAAAGATATGAGACAGTCAGTTTATTTTAGGTAATAATATTAGTAAAAGGAAACTTGTAATTAGTGGTGAAGGTAGTTTGTTGTAGGACATGTAGAACATATAGGTGGAAAGATAAGAAAAAACTTTTAAATTATATATATGCGTTTTAATGTTAAATATACTGTTTTGCAGTGAAATAATGCAAAATCTGGCTTATAAACATATGTTTCAAGTATAATAATCACTGCTTTAATTCATTGTTTCCGTGATGACGAGAAAACCCACTTGTAGAGGAAAATACATGTAAAAACGGCTGGTATGAGAAGAGAAAACTCTAAGTAGAGGAGCGAAGAAGGTCGAAACGTTGTTCGCTACTCTACTTAGAGTTTTCTCTATCCATACCAGCCGTTTTTGGATATATATTTCATTGTTTGTTATTGAGGATTTTTATAACTCAGTGTGTGAATGTGCACATCACACTTGGTAAAACCGACTGTATAAGTGACTCTCAGAAGTATTTGATAGAAGTCGTTTGAGTGACATGAAAATATATAAGTATTTCATTAAAACTGATTTTCTTTAATATGAAATGTTATACCACAAGAATTCATTACTGTAATCGTCGTGTTATAAGTGAAGTTCAACCATTGCTATTCAAACAATACGTTTTGGGGTTACTACTAGTGTTGTCATGTTTCTAGACATCAAATGAAATTACAAGCTTAATTTTCTCTGTTATGCGGCCTGTAAATCAAACTGAAACAATACGTAATTTTAATTATATTATTAGGCTTTCAGTAAATATATAAGAAGTTGACTCACCGATTGCGTAAAAAATGCAAGAATCTTTTAGTCCTAGTTCTTCTAGTGAGATTCGATCCCACTAATGATTAGTGTAGCTTTTATACTTTGAAGAAAAACCTAATATCAGTCAACCCGGCACCGACGGGGCGGGGCCATCACAAGTGCTTCAAAATTATCTTCCTCTATTCAGACGTACCCACTGGCTAACCCACAAATGAAATTTCTCTTCTTATAAAATAACAATAATTTATTGGTTGAAACCTAAAAAAAAAAAATTCTGTTTTTGACGTCATTTCTTACGTTGATGTCAAATAGGTCAGCAATAGAAAATCCCGGATACAAAACACAACAACATAGGAATTTAGAAAGTGTCTCTCAGGAACGAGGGAGGTCTCTATGTTTCGTCATGAAGGCGTTTCTTCTGTACACCCTAAACTATCACAAGCCAAGGTTTACAACTTTTTCCGGGTAACTGAAATACCTCCCTTTCAGACCTCAAAACAGTCTTCTATGTTTAGATCTTTGTTTCTGATGGCGGAAGCTAGAACATCGGCGACGTAACAATATCTAATAAATAATACTTAACGGTGCTGTTTTGCATTTAAAAATCACTGTACGAAAGATATTAAACAAATATTGTGATTTCATTGTTTATTAACACTCATAAGACTTATTTAGAAAGACAGAGAGAAAGAGAAAGTCCTCGTTAGTAACCTTCTTAATATAATGTTCTATTCTTTAACAATTTTACGGTGCAAATAGTGTTATATGATTTATGTTTTAAAACTGAAAGATTTTCACACGCACATATATTTTGGTTTACAGCGTTTCTTACAAGTATATTATCAAAATACTGTGTTTCGTACAAACAGTCGGTCCCTACAACCACAATGGGTATTTCATAAATAACTTATGAATAACTATATGTAAATATAAAATGGGATCAGTTGGTTAAGCCTCTGTAAGATAAAACATCATAGTAAAACACACCACACAGATGTGTTTCAGGTAGAACAAAATTCTCTTTATTATGAACGTTTTTTTTTTTCATTTATAATGTCCTCTTATTTCAAATTCACTTCATCCTGAAACCCTTTCTCTTATTGAGAAGTTATCTAAAACTCACTGCCTTCTCTTACAAATTCCCTAACATATTTTTAAAACTCGTTTCCTAATCGTTCAAGGTTTCTCAAACTTTGTAATTAACTTAAATTTAATAAAACGTAAAGGAAAGCTTTGAATGCTTTGTTTTTACTTAACAAGCATAAATATTAATAGTATCCTAACTTGTGAGATTAGATCCATCAACTGGCTTCTGATTTAATACAAGAAAATAGAGTTTCTGTTTGTTTCAGAACTCTAGCACAAAGCAACATAAAAGACTAGCTCCGCATAGTCTTTAATTTTGAGTTTATAGACTCGAGGGAAAGCACTCACCGCCAACTCTTAAGATACTCTTGTCTAATTAAAAGTCGGATTTGATAGACACTCTTATATCGCACTCATGGCTCAAAGGTTTGGAGAGTATTTTTTTGGATCACGAACCTCCAGGTTCACAGTCCAAGTGCTATATTCGCTAGGCCGAACTAAGCCATAATATATCGTATATTTCATTTCGATATGCCTTCTTGTGAATACAGTTTTTTTCTCAAACTGGTTTCACATTATTCACACGTACTACACATAATTACTGTTGAGATATAATAAATTTTCTGGTCATAAGGCAAAGTGTAGATCAAAAAAGAGATCGCTTGCTCCTTTATGTGGCTTATAGCAAATGTCGTGTTTTATAAGTTTGAATAGCCTAAAATCAGGGTATCAGTTGAAGCACGATAAGAAAACAAATTCATACAAACGCGAGAATCTGTTGTTGTAATGGGAAAATAATTTGTCCAAGAAAATAAGTTTTTATCTCTTTGAATGTGACGTTTATAAGTAATTAGTTTCCACGTGTCTCATATACGTGCTTTACGTAGCGATATAAAGAATATACTTATGTGCACTACTTGGTAGCGCTCTGAAGGAGGACATATTTACGTGCCCTTGAGAGCTTCTTTGTTTTGAAGTTCTCGCAAAGCTACACGAGGGCTATCTGCGCTAGCCGTCCCTAATTTAGCAGTGTAAGACTGGAGTAAAGGTAACTAGTCATCACCACCCACCGCCAACTCTTGAGCTACTCTTTTACCAACGAATAGTGGGATTGACCGTCACATTATAACGCCTCCACGGCTAAAAGGGCGAGCATATTTGGTGTAACGGGAATTCGAACCCGCGACCCTCTGATTACGAGTCATAACTACCTGGCCATGCCGGGCCTTCCTTGACAGCATTCTAAAGAAAGACACATCTAAGTGCCCTTGGCAGCACTTTAAAGGAGGATATATTTAAGTATCTTTGAGAATACTCTAAAATAAAACATACTTACGTGCCTTTGGGAGTGAACAAATTGAATGTTAATTCTCGAGGTAGCGTTTGTTGTCTTATTACTTCTTTCTTCTGAGAAAACTATTTCTGAAATATGATTAGGATAAATATCGAAATAAAAAAGTCATGAAAAGCTATAGATGTTTGCAATTTTTAAAGTTGACAAAATTTCTAAATAATTCAAGTGCTTGTACCACCCAGTGTTATACTTGGTTGTCAAATGTCATCTATTTTTATAGCAAACTGAGCAAGCTGAGCATTAGGTTTATTGTAATTAAGATATTTCATAATCTGAGCAATGTTGCGGTTCAGTCTATGTTTTTGGTCTTTACTTGCATATGTTTAGTTTATATGGTAGGGCTGTATATTACTAAACATTATTGTCGAACGAATTTAAAACTTATCGTGAACATTTAGAAAAATCTGTAAGTAACTGACATAAGCGTAACGTAAATATGGAAAATATTAGCTAGGAGTGAGTCAAAGTTACATAATTGATAACGTTATTCCGAGCAAAATGCAAAATAAAAGTGTTATTTTAAATTTCATATGAAAAAATTGTAGTTCGTGTTTTCTTTGGGTCACGTCATTTAATGTTGCACAGAACTTAAGTTTAACGAACAATTGTCGGCATTAGTTATTGTTATGTCAGTAAATGTTTTAAGGCATCATCTCCATAACTTTTTAAGTGTTAACACTCGAGCTAGTTTATGATCATATTTGATTAATGTCTGAAACATAAAACTCAACATTTTGAATAAATGTACGTATTGATAGTATTTAATTGCGTAAAACTGTATTCAACTTTCATTCGTAAAGACAGTATGCTGTTCATATGGCTGTGTATATACATATACAATACGAAAAGTGGAAAAGAAAATAAGGATATTTCTAACAAGTTTGAGTTGTTAAGAACGTGAAATATAATGTAGATAAGAATATTGTAATTCAGTTCGTTAATTAATCAAAATTCATATGACACTACATGTAAAAAAACTAAAAGTCAAAGAAAATATCCAAGTAGAGATAAGTGCAAGATATGAACGTAATTAATTTCCAACATATTTTAGGAATACATTTGAACCCATTTTCTTCTAAGATTATTTGTAATCTTACGGCAGTAAAAACAGTCTCTTTTTGTTTGATGTAGTTTATTGTTGTTTCTAATTATAATCAATGCTGCTTAAACATATATAAATATTAGAAACAACACGCAATCCTTTATTTCTGTTCTTAAGTTATAAAAAAAATCAAATAGTATAACAATTAAGAGGAGTACATAGCTAACATAAATTATTTCGCGGAAGTGGTTTTGTAAACACAATTTACAAATAACGCATAGCAGGTTTCTTGTTTTTGAGTACGTCCTGTTTCAGAGATTCTTTCCTTAAGAGAATATTGGGGCATTAAACCTAATTACAAGACAAAACAACTAAAAATGCAACTTGGGAGTAACTGACAAGTGATTTGCAGGTCGTCCGAAAGGTGGTGCACCAAATCGTTGTTACTGACGTCTACTTCAGACTACATAATTTTACCCATTTCGACAGGTGGCAGACAAAGGAAGAAAACAAAGTTCAAGGCCACCCGCTTCTGTCATGGTTGAATAAAGAAATAAAGTGCGAGGAGTTACAGAAGAAATAATATATTATGGTTTAAATATCAATCTAAGAACCCTAATCAATGAATTAAAATGAGCCCCACCATGAAATATAGGTTTGTTAATAACGTTAATATTATTGAAATCTGATCAAGGATATCACATAGTTTTTTGTTCACTATGTTAGTACTTAATATAGCAAACGTAGTTCGTACCCTTTTGTTTTTGTTACAGTAACACTGGCAAATTTACTGTGTCGTAAAATGGTATTTTCTGTAAGCACATAAATTTACTTTGATTGTAAGATAGTTGTTTGTTTTTTAACATGTAATTATATTACCACAATTTGACGCAAAATTTGCAATCGTATTAGACACTGCTTAACGTGACGCAATTTACTGTGGCTTATAAAACCATCCAAAATAACTTCAGGTGAACTGTAAACAAGAAATTCATTTTTGAAACAGAATTAGAGGGACCCAGTCCAGTAGCGTGCTTACCCCCTTCCACCTATCTTTGATCATATTCGATCTTCAAAAAAATACGAAAACAGGACAATGAGGAATAATATTCTACATAAGTCTACCAAGTTTCATTAAAATCCGATCATTTTTGACTGAGTTGTAAGGCTAAAATAGTGTGAAAAATCTGTCCCCATGTTAACAGATATGGTTTTATTTTGCTTTTCGTAACCACGCTCTGACCTTAACTCTCCATAGACCAATAATTTTTAATTTTTGTCCTAGTTCAAAATGCATACCAGCTTTTGTACAAATTCATTCAGCCGTTTTAGAGAAATCTAGCAAACAAAAACACACTGTGGACTTACGTAGAATATCATCATACCTCATTGTCCTGCAGAAATGACCCATGTCCGTTAATCACGACAAAGCTACTGACATGTCTGATATGTTTGCAGATTTTGTATCAAACTTCTGGTGTCACAGGTAATCATAATTTTAAAAACACGTTAAGTATCTTCTCCTTAACAAATGGAACGTTTAACTTTTCTCAAAAATCTGTACTAAAAAGTGATAATTCACGGTATTAAAATAGTCAAATAATTATATAAAACTTCTTCAAAATTAGAGCTTGCTGAAAATATTCACAATTATGAATAAAAATTTTCATTCTTTAATTTTCATAATTTTCAATTAAAAAAAGAGTTAAAAGTTTATTTAGTTGTGTTTGGATTCCTCACAAAGTTACACGAGGGCTATCTTGGTTAATCTTCCATAACTGACATAATAGACCAAAGAGAAGGCAAGTAGACAAGATATCTCACCATCATCTCTTGAACTACGCTTTTTAGATCCAGTAGTGGTATTTAACTGCCACTCTTATAACGCACGTAGAGTCCCAAATGATAAAACAATGGGTTGAAAGGAAATGTTTATTCATATCATACCTTATCTTGTATAATAGCCTCTTTTGGGATAGAAGTTTTTACTTTTAATATAAAATATTATTTTATGAAAGATAGTGTACGTCAGTGGATCAGTAACAAGTTTACGGGCTTACAATACCAACATCTGAGGATTAGTTTCTCGCGTCATACAGCGTCGTAGACCATTGAGTAGCTTTACGCTATAAAGAATAACAACAACAAACAACTGCGTAACATAAAATACATTTATACTTTCCATGAATTTTTAGAGATTATTTTATGTATTCAGAGAAATGAGAATGCTTGCTGTTAGAAGGCATTAAGATAACCAATAATTTGTCGTTTACTTTTGGAAGAGTGTATGTTTTCTTATAGCAAAACCACATCGGGCTATCTGCTGAGTCCAACCAAAAGAATCGAATCCCTGGTTTTAGCGTTGTAAATCCATAGACTTACCGCTGTACTAGCGGGGAATTTTTAAAAGAGAATCGAATTAAGAGTTCAAACTAGCAAAATGAATGAAACTAATTTCCAATTTTAAAAGAATATCTTATCAAAATAGAAAATTTATCTCATATCTTCGTAATGCCCCCCAGTGGCTCAGCGGTATGTCTGCGGACTTACAACGCTCCAAACCGAGTTTCGATACCCGTGGTGGGCAGACCACAGATAGCCCATTGTGTAGCTTTGTGCTTAATACAAAACAACATCATTGTAATTTTATTCTTAAGTATAAAACAAGGCTTTTCTTTTAATAACAGTCTACATACTTAATAAATAAATGCTATTGAAAATACCAAAAAATTAAAATACAAATATTCGAACATCTGTGTGTTTGTGTGTTTTCTTATAGCAAAGCCACATCGGGCTATCTGCTGAGTCCACCGAGGGAAATCGAACCCCTGATTTTAGCGTTGTAAGTTCGTAGACTTATCGCTGTACCAGTTAGGGACCTTAGAACATATTTTCGAATATTTTTGGCATTTAATATGCAAAAATGTTTTGAATTTCTATTTTATGTTTTGGCTATTTGAAGTATTCTTTTTAATAGTCATACGAAAATTCTTTTGTTTTTCGAGCTCAGCGCAAAATGTTATTTAAAGATTGTTTTAAATAGACGAAATATTTCGTCTCAGGTCCTTCAGAAGATTTGTTAATCTAAATATAAACATCCTAATTCATCATTTTACGAATACATTCCAATAAATTGTGATAGACAAGCAAACAAATATAAAATTATTTAAGTTCTCGTGCTCTGGACAGGAAGAAATTTTGACAATTGTACAACATAACTTCCTAATGGTGTGAAGAAGATTCCAACAACAAACAGCTCAAGCAAGCCCGCCTCAGCCGCACCCTAGAGAGGATCCGCCAGCGGGGATGTTCCGGATTGTAGACCAGAATGAATCGACAACAATAAATTATGCTTTAGGTGAGTGGGTCAAAAGTTTATCCGTTCCAACAGCAAACATACGAGAATGTAAACACCTGGTATCAACATCCAAGAAAATTTGAGGTTGTTTTTGTAGAGAACTTCGGTTTATCCAGATGCGTATTGACGGACATATCCAAATGTGTGATACGAAAGGAATGTGTATTGGAAAAAAGAAGTTGTTTTTTAGCCTACAGTACTTGTTTAACTTTAAAATCAACACTAACTTGATTTTTTTGTTCAGAAAAAGAACACAGCAATACAGTAATTGCTCAAAAATATTAGGAAGATGAAATGCTCAAAAGAAACAAATACATTATATGGAGTAAGTTAATAAAATTTGAAGTTATAGTTATCTCTAAATGATGGGGAAAAGATGCTCCCTGCTTAAAAGCCACATCGGTGTACGCAGCAGTTAGCTCGATGTGGCTTTGCGATAAGATAAAACACGCACACATAAACACACACTCCAAATATTAAATGTGAAGCGAATATGACGAATCAAAGTAAGCTACCTGCATAAATTATAATTGATAGTTAATGTGATATAAGTGTATAATGTAAATTGGTATTTATGAGAAAGCTGTTAAAGCTATCTGTGGCTGTCCGTAATTTTTAACTACTGACCAAAGGGAAGACAATCAGTCATCAACACTATACAATTAACTATTCTGGTTGAGAGATTGACTATCACTCTTACAATGCACCCAAATTACGAAATATTTTGTTGTATTACATGGAAGTTAAACTAAATTTACATGATTTTTCTATTACATCTGTTAGTTTGTTGTTGTTTATTTCTGGAATTTCTCGCAAAGCTACCCAAAGGCTATCTGCGCTAGCCGTCCCTAATTCAGCAGTGTGAGACTAGAGGGAAGGCAGCTAGTCATTACCACCCACCGCCAACTCTTTGTCTATTCTTTTACCAACGAATAGTAGGATTGGCCGTAACGTTATGACGCCCCCATGGCTGGGAGGGCGAGCATGTTTGGTTCGACCGGAATTCGAACCCGCGACCCCGGATTACAAGTCGAGTGTCTTAACACGCTTAGCCATACCGGGCCTATTCATCTTTCGAAGCTCTACTCAAATACGTGGTTGAGTCTAACAACGCAAAATGCTCTTTATGTTCTTTGACCTTAAGATTTTGGACAGCAGTGTTTGTCCAAAGAACGAAAGAGAGAAAAAAAATGTGGGACTAACTACATCCAAGTGTTATGTTTTCATTTTTTTGTAATTTTTTATTTATTTTTAACGCCGTCTAGTCTCTATTTTACGCGGCTGAGCATGACCAAGTGGTTAGGGCGCTCGACTTGTAACCTGAAAGTCGCGGGTTCGAATCTCCGTCTCACAAAACATGCTCGCCCTTTCAGCCATGGAGACATTATAAGATTACTGTCAATTCTACTAATCGTTCGTAAAAGAGTAGCCCCAGAGTTGGCGGTG
This sequence comes from Tachypleus tridentatus, assembly GCF_004210375.1. Lineage (NCBI taxonomy): Eukaryota > Metazoa > Arthropoda > Merostomata > Xiphosura > Limulidae > Tachypleus > Tachypleus tridentatus. The sequence goes on from NC_134825.1 coordinate 61,867,247, forward strand.
GGTGGTGATGAATAGCTGCCTTCCCTCTAGTTTTACACCGCTAAATTAGGAAAGGCTAGCGCAGATAGTCCTCATGTAGGTTTGCGCGAAATCCAGAACAAACCATACCATATCAAAACCTTCTAGCTTCAGGAAACCAAAGCATATGAAAAGCAATATTTTCTTTACCTAAACAGTGTCGATCCTTGTCCCAGCTTTCACTGATAACAGTTATTTTCTAATCACATGAATTGTATTGTCGCAAAACAAGTCTCTTAAAACTACATTTCTTGTAAACAATCGATCAGCTTTTAAAAACGTCTCTTCATAACAAACAACAAATTAATTTCAATCGGCGCTAAATAGATCATTGGTATAAAAACTCCCTCCTTGACAGGCTTTTATGTTGCAGAAAAGTGCCGAAATTTAAGAGCTATCTATGCCTGCGTTAGATAATGAATTCAACTAAAATGTGAGCTGGCGACGAAAAAAGGAAGCATTATGTGGCAAAAAGTGGAACTCGCGTAACTCACGAAATTCACAGAAATCGGGCGTGACCGATCGACCGACACTTGAATTTGATAGCAATTATTCTGTATGTTTTCTGAAAGCACAAACATTTTCTGGTTTCTGATATGGTATGTAATCATCTTTAACATGGCTTAACGGAAGAGCACGTTTGGTGTGATGGGATTCAAACCCGCGACCCTCATATTATGAGTCGAACGCCTTAACTATGTGGTCTTGCCAGGCCTTTATCTTTGAATAACTTAAAAACTAACAGCTTTTCTTACACTGTAAGGATTATTTTTATTGCTGACTTCTCTTTTACTAACAGCATGCTATTAAACGCAGGTTCTTATCTAACTAAAAAATACAGTATATTATTCATAGCCAGGTGATTAAATATCAACATTCAATGCTACATAAATAGCTGATCAAAAATAACCTTTCATATAAGATCTTAATAAATCATATTCTCTGTTTTAAGACAATTGTCTTTCATTAAGTAGGTTTTAAATTGATTTTGTATTAAACAGAGACAAATACTGACAAAATTGATTTCTAATTTACACGTTGTCTTAGGCAAATAGTTTTTCAGAAGAGATTTTCACATTGTTTATAATGTGCTTATATATATATTTGTTTTGGAATTTCGCGCAAAGCTACACGAGGGCTATCTGCGCTAGCCGTCCCCAATTTAGCAGTGTAAGAATAGAGAGTGTGTTTTCTTATAACAAAGCCACGTTGGGCTATCTGCTGAGCTCACCAAGGGGAATCGAACCCTTGATTTTAGCGTTGAAATCCGTAGACTGACCACTGTATTAGCGGGGGCAAGAACAGAGGGAAAACAGCTAGTTATCACCACTCACTGCCAGGTCTTGGGCTACTCTTTTACCAACGAATAGTGGGATTGACCGTCATAGTATAACGCCCTCGCGGCTAAAAGGGCGAGCATGTTTGGTGTGATGGAGATTCGAACCCCCGACCCTAGGATTACGAGTCGAACGCCTTAACCCACGTGGCCATGCCGGGCCCCTGTGGTTATATATAAAAGTAAGTAAACAAAACATAGCAACATTTAATACAGAGGTTCCAAACATTTTCACAACCAAGAATCCATTTTGTTACATTTTTTCCTACATTTTTTAAATATTCTGTCTTCCCAACAAACAATTTTTATCAACTAATAATTAAAACATTTTCTCATTTTCAACTATTAAATAAAAGACATACATAACTGAGCGTGCACTTAAAAGTAGCAGGGCCTGGCATGGCCTAGCGCGTTGAGGCGTGCGCTTCGTAATCTGAGGGTCGCGGGTTCGCGCCCAAGTCGCGCCAAACATGCTCGCTTTCCCAGTCGTGGGGGCGTTATAATGTTACAGTCAATCCCACTTTTCGTTGGTAAAAGAGTAGCCCAAGAGTTGGCGGTGGGTGGTGATGACTATCTGCCTTCCCTCTAGTCTTACACTGCTAAATTAGGGACGGCTCGCATAGATAGCCCTCGAGTAGCTTTGTTCGAAATTCCAAAACAAACAATAAAAATAGCAGTATAAAAACCTTGCTTATTTAATGAGATAGCGTTATCTTCGTGGACGTTCAAGGGCCTGGGGATTTTAGGTTGGGAACTACTGATCTAATATATAAAGCTGAGTTTGTGTCTGTATGTTCGTACCTTGTTCATCATGTTTCGACATTTCTTGGTGAATCAGCACCAAACTTGACAGAGAGATATAACATAACATGAGGAAGGTCATGAAAAGAGTGGGGGTTTGACTTCTATATAAATAAAGGTTAAGATGTGTGTGTGTATTTATTCTTTATATATGTTTCCACATTTCTTATTCAATCAGCACCACACTTGACACAGTGATACAAGATGAAGTGAGGGGGTTAGACCCCCCATCTAATTTTATATTTATAAAATTATTGAAAATAGTATGTCTGTCTTCTCATTATTGTCACTTCATGTAATGTTACTGCACTTTTAATATTTATTATGTGAAGGGAAATAGCACACTTTCATACCCTTTGTTATAAGCCAGGTTTTATTCCACCGGTCCGCAGTGGCGGAACAAGAAGTTTAGGGATCCAGGGGCAAAGAAATGACAGGGGCCCTATTTTTTCAGAAGATTAGACAGAGTTCTAGGCATCATGAGCCCCGAAGCATAGCCCCTCCTACCCCGAGTTAGTTTCGCCTTTAGGGTGTCCGATGAACAAATACTCTTGCTAGTTCATTACAAATTTTTTACGTTACGTCACCTTAAGGTTCACAAACTTCCCCGCTAGCTGGATGAAATTACAGATAAGACAAGATAAGATGTTTTTAACATCTTTCAGGAGTAGGAACTTTCGGTGTATAAACTTCTGCATGGTGAAGTTATTGTAGTTACAATGACTGTCTTTAAAATCTTAAGAAGTAAAATTTTCCCTTTCCAATAGACATTTTTAGTAAATATGTGAAATCTAGTTAAACAAGTTGTTATGCAAAAATGATACATATGTTATATTTAATTTCTTCAAGTTATTAAAGGTGTTTTGAATTCAAATCAAAGCATGTTAAGTTACAATAAATGATTTTATAGACCTAACTCGTTTTTATTGTAATTTATGTGTCATGTAACACTGTTCATGTCACGCCTTACCTCTTATGGCACATCCTAATACAGGTTTGACACCCCTCGCCTCCAAAGCACTGAATAATTTCTGAATCATCTACAAATGATTGTACAAATTTACCATCTATTATCACTTAAAGTAACTGTTCGAAACAAAAACTGCCATGTTACAAGAATTATGTAACAAAAATGCACTTGTCACAAGTTGCCCTGATAACAATGTGGTAGTAACAAAGTGTCAGTAACTAAATGTTTGTAACAAAATACTTAGATCCTGTCACCAAAGTTATTTGCAGTTCGAACTCGGGCTTCTCTAATGTAAAGTAAGTAGTGGTTTAGCAGTCGCTGCTTATTGCCATTCATCATGTATTTGTTCTGGCATTGGAGTAAAAGGCACAGAACTAACGACCAAGCGTAGCACAGTTAAAGCAAATATTTTCTTTTATGATCAAGGCACTTTTGAGAGTACAACTCTACCTATGTTGAAAGTATGGTTATAGTACTTCGTCCTGTTCAGTTTACGACATTCATTACAATGAAGTAACAGGCTGATGCATCTTCAATGCTTTAAAGGGGCTTTACATATTTTGGAGAGTGTTTCATAATCTGGTATACAATTGCTATTGCTCTTAGTTTATTCATATATTCAGTCACGCAGCTGATATGATTAAATAAAAAAAAACCATGTCGCTACTGAAACCGCCTCTATAAGAAAAAAAAAAAGATATTTCACAGACCAGTGTGTGATATATGACATTGCTTGGTAACCCTTCAATAAACTTATTGATGCGCATTTCATCATGATATTCAGAAGGCTTGATAAGAGGTGCTTTTTTTATATAATATTTTTAAAGCATTTTTCTAAATGGCTCACTTCTCTAGAGGTCTTCGCCTTTGAGCTTAGTCATACGGATCATTAACAACTGTGTCCCAGTATTGAGTCACGTATCTTCCAAAAATTTTGGGGTACATAGAGCTACACTGTCTAATCTCAGCATCAGGAGTTGCACACATCACATTATGCCCAGTCAGTGATTGTCTAAGTCAGTCACTATAACATCTGGTTAGAGCTGATTGGTACAGTCGCTCAAACTGTTGACCAGTTCCAACCACACTAGTTTAAAGTAGTAAGTGCTGCAGTAGCAAATATTTGTAACCAATCACTGCATATTTATTTTAGTGTAAGCCTGATTTTCTTAGACAAAAAAGGAAAATAAACAAAATGTAATGTTTGTGTAGGTTAGCAATTTGCTGGCCAGCTATTTGTGTGACTGTTAACTGGTTTCTGGAATAGAGGGCAAAAACATTGGAGTTAATATTGAAGAGACAGCGAAAAATCAGGAGAGAAGACCACGTGAAAAAAATACTATGAACAAGGTTTATAGTCAGCAAAGCCTTAGTTCAATATATCAAGAATCCTAAGAATACATACTTTAACTAATACTACATATTTAGTTCTAACTTTCTGTATTATCTGTGTAAACAGGCTGTTTTATATACACAGATCATCTTGCTGACGTGCATGAGCTATATTACATACACTGAGTAGTTCCTGGTATTATTCTCTATTTTCCTTCTACATCGCCGAGAAGATGATTATTTTAGTTATTCCTGCCTTCTTTTTCATGAAGAGAGTTTTGAGTTTAAAGATTATGAAACAACGTGTGCCTGGTACAAAATCCCTCTTTGTTTCTTGAATACCTCTTTCCAATTCATCGTCCAGTTTCCCTGATATTTACAACTGTAGATCAGCTTTCTGTTGAATTACACCGTTTACTTCCTGCCATGCTTCTCTCAAAGAAGTCTGCCACTTTCATTAAACTGGCTTATGTACCTTTATAAAAAGTATTACTTTTTCCCATAAGGTATAAAACATTCATTATTCTGCCCTTCAGTAGAGAGACCAATTTCAAAGATTTGTAATTAACAATATGCTAAATTTTAACTGATATCTAAACTTTATATTAATATTTTGTTTCTCTTTTTTCTTCGCCAGTTCTAAGAATTCATTATTCAGGCCATTAAACTCATATGGCCCTACTACCCCTCCACTTGTTACTCAGTTTTAATTTCGCGCAAAGCAACACGAGGGCTATCTGCGGGCTAACAGGGCAAGCATGTTTGGTGTGACAGAGATTCGAGCTTGCAACCCTCAGATTGCAAGTCGAGCGCCTTAATCACCTGGCCATGCCGGGTGTCATTGTCTTTTTGCTGAAGTTCTGAGATAGCTTTACTGAGTTATGTTCAATTCTGTTTCATCTTTGGCTTCAGTGTACACTTTGCAGGCCTTAAACTTCTCTTTCTAAGCTTTCTTCACTTCCGATATCTTCCATTTGAATATGTTGCAACTACCACATTTACTTTTCTGACTCATTTGTTTATTTCTCCGCACTCTATTCCATCTACTCATGGTGGTTTTGACTTTTGTTATATATAGGAAGTTTGTAGTTTAATTATGGTTTTGAGAGAGCTTTTCCTTAGTTATTATATTTTTAGTATAGTTTCTGAACAATATCTTCCCTTTTAACTGAAGAAACTTAGTAGGTGTAACAGGAGTGAGGTGTATGGTTGAGTCAGAATCTTCCTCTTACTCTGTCTACAAGTCTTGTGAGCATCATTATGGGTTAAAATACAGTGGAAGTCATGTATTTTGCATACTCATTTCGGTTTCTATCTAGCCAGATGTGGTTCCATTAATCAAAGTTGACTGCAATGTTGACTATTGCGCCTATATTCACAAGACGATTCAGCAAACTAATTTACCAACGTTTATAACTGTAGCTGAAGTCTGACACCATCAGACTAAAACTTAAAAAACTTCAATTTATGTCTTTCGTAAAATATTTATATATGGTTAAATACAAAAGTAGGGTATGATATCTTGTATTATTGTTACAATGATATTATTTTCAATTATAAAGTAATAGTAAGTTTTCAACATCAAAAAAGTGTTGTAAAAATAGTATGATAATTACTAAACAATGTGATGTACTCAGGTTAAATTCATATTCTGCGACAATATAGCTAATACAAAGGAGTTCCAAATTTATGTAATTAACTGAATTTTGGAAAATGAAATAAGGACACTTCATACAATATAAAACACACTTGAACAATTCATATTAAACAACACATACACGGTGTGTATGTATAGTTACTTAAAAATGGCAATAAAGTTTATTCATATTAACTTGTACTTCTCTCCAGTTGTATCAGTTGAGATCGTATATAGTCTGAATAACCTACTATAGTAAACAACATACTGGGTGTGATAAATGTCTTCACCACATCCAACACCTGTTTGTTTGTTTTTGCACAGCTTAGAGAGCAATTGGCTGTTAAAATTATTTCATTAATTCATGTAGACCTCTTCATGTGTCCTAAACCAAGCTTTAAAAGCTCCAACAATGCATTACCCACAGACTGTAGAAAGTAATAAGACTCATTATATACAGGTAATGCTATTTCATCTCTTGCAGTGGGCTACTGCTATTTAGACCTACTCTCTGTAAAGAAACATCAACAATTCTTTGCGGGAGTTTATATTGTTTAGGTTGAAAATTTCTCTGGGTGACATACACTGTACATTATTGACACCTCAACTTTATGTTTTGATTTTAATGTAGCCACTAGAGTCACATTGAATATTAGAACAAGTACAGTCATGTGAAAAAGTTAGGACACCGTATAAAAGCCTGTGTATTTTCGTAACATTTTTGGATATATAGATATTTAATCTCAATTTTAACAATACTGAGAGATTATAGGAATATAACTAAATAATTAAAACTGAAGAAGATACTTTTCAAGATCTTCTGTAAATGTAATTCTACAAAAATGCATATTATAACTGAGGGAAAGGTTAGGACACCTTACCCCCTAATAGCTAGTGTTACCCCCTTTGGCTGAAATAACTGCAGTGAGACGCTTCTTGTAGCCATCTACCAGTCTCTGGCATCGGTATGAAGAAAGTTTGCCCCACTTCTATGGCAAACTTCAGTCTGCCCTTGATGTTTCTCATAGAGAGCAAAGGTTTCCTTCTTGCACACCTCCCATGCAAGTTAAATTTGTGCAGTCTCTTGCTCATTGTAGAGGCATGCACTTTCACATCAACAGCAGCCAGAGCCTGCTGTAGGTCTCGTGATGACATGTTAGGGTGTTTGGAAACTCTTTTAGCATCTTGCGGTCTGTTCTCGGAATGAACTTGCTTGGATGACCAGACCTGGACAGTGGAATGCCTGATTTCAAAATCCTTTGGGATGTTTTTAAATCCCTTACCAGACTCATGAGCTGCTACAATTTTCTTTCTGAAGGCCTCAGACAGCTCTTTTGCTCTCACCTTGGTGCTGACTCTCACTTCAACTGTCAGGAGCACACCAAACTAAATGTCTGAGATTTAAATAGGACAAGCCTGATTCAAAATGTTGAGTAACGATTTTCTAATAATGTGCACCTGGTGTGATACACCTGTGTGTGAGTTGAGCCATTTTAAGTGGAAATAAATGTGGGAGTGTCCTAACTTTTCCTCAGTTAGAATATGCATTTTTGTAGAATTACATTTACAGAAGATCTTGAAAAGTCTTTTCTTCAGTTTTAATTGTTTAGTTATATTCTTATAACCTCTCAGTATTGTTAAAATTGAGATTAAATATCTATACATCGAAAAATGTTACAAAAATACACAGGCTTTCATAGGGTGTCCTAACTTTTTCACATGACTGTATAGGTAACATATTGGTGTCCTACATGTCTTGTGTTATTTAAAATTTATAGAATCTCGTGTCTCAAAGTATTGTGGACCATTAACTTTAATTCAGGTTAAGAACCATACCTTGGGTTTGCTAACATACTTCTTGCACTCTTAATAGCTCATACAAATACCATTGGTTATGTGCATTTGTGCTACACCCTCAGTATGAATTGGTCATGCTTTACCTTGTTACATAGAATAAAACATCTATGATAGATCTTGGTCTTTTAGTTGTTCTTCTTAGAGCTTCCAAAGCATTAATGTGACAACCATTCTCTAATGGAATCTCCTACTGTGTGACTTCTTGTGACTGTGTCAAAAATAATTTGAGCTCTCATATAGTGTGCCCATGGTCTGGACGTTCAACAAATGGACAGAGTCTTATGGCAATCCATGCTGCAGTGTCAGGTGATACTGCTTTACTAACTTTACTGTTACAATGCTGTTATCCAGCATGCTATCATGCCTTCTAGATGTATAAAGTTTATCAATCAATTGGGTGCCACATTATCTATCAAATAGTGAATTTTCTCCCATACAAGTGATGTTGTTAGTGCTTTACAAAGACTTCAGTTGTAAGCAGTTTTTCTTTGGTGTATAATATCTTCATTCAAGAGTTATAAGTGTTCATTTAGTGTTCATGATCGCTTGTTGTACTCAATCGTGAAACTACAATAAAACTGTTCCAATTCCGTAATAGTTGGCGTAGGTATCTAACAAGAACTCACAGACTTATGATGGATACTCCAACTGTGATACTTCTACTAAAGAATGTTTCAGGGAATGGGATACTTGGTCACATTCCTTACTCCATCTGAAGTATGTCTCAATTTTTGTTAAAGCTGACAATGATGTATTAACCCTGGAGTTGTTGGAGCTACACAATTGATTATCTGTGCTCATTCATTGTGAGTCCACAGACACACTGCTGTGCCACTGGGGACCAATGGGATAGGCTTGCTAAATATCAAGAGATTTGGTAAAATATATATTTCATAATAGTTCTAGTTTTCTCAAAAAACAATCTTTATTTAATAACATAAGCATATTGTGTGTGTGTGCTTGCTTAGGATGCTGGGCAATCAGTTTGTTGAATAGTAACCTGCTTTGTTTTCCACACTGTATTGATCGAAATTGTATACCAAATACTTCCAGTGAAAAGCCTATTTACTTCTTCAAAAGCCTATGCTAGCCTGTTTAAATCTAGCATTCCTTATATAATTTGCAATTTTAGATTTACTCAGAGAAACTAGCAATTATTATAAGATGGTCACTTTCTTTCATATGTAAGGAAGTTTGTAGCGTCGAGATATTACCTTACCTACTACGGAGCACATTATTATCTGGATTCTTTTACAATGTATATTTTACACCCATAGCGTCCAAGGACATACTATGCCAAGAAAATGACAAAAGAACATGGACAGCTTGAATAAAATCAACTAATAACTTTCTCGACGATGTCTTATGTGAAAACTACACAAACCAGAATACTATATAACTTCCAACTAATGTTAGTTAAAAAGAAGAGGCTGTTAACGGCACGATGTACCACATAACAAAAAATAACGTAATTACTATTGTTTTAAAGTCACACAATGGACTATCTCTACACTATCCACTGCAGAGAACTGAACCGTGGATTTTAATATTGAAGTCCATAAACTTACCACTGGCTTTAAAGGGAGACACAACAACATTGATAGAATATATAAATATACTTTCTCACCTTAATACTTAGGTTTAATGTAATGGGCATGAGATTTTACATATAGGTATAACGTGAAAATACAAACATTTATGCAGTTAGATACAATATATGTTAAATGGTAAAAATTCGTGGTGTTACATTCCTTGTGATATAAAACGCTGGATTTCGAAGAAAAGTTACATGTAACTTGAGAATTGATATAAAATTATTCAGAGTTAACATTTTCTTTAAAATGCTGTTGGTATTAGTCTCTGATAGTTTGGGAGTTTTTTCTCTAATTGTACGGTTCTGTATACTCTTCTGTTCTGGATATGTTTGTTTTTGCCAGATGTTTAGCCCCGAATCAACTAAATGTATTAGAGAGTTGCTTTGGACCTTTGTGTTTGTAGAACTCACCTATTCCAAGACACAATACTTTTATTTATTATGTGTGGCGTACAATTTGTTCTAGGTCTCTTTCAGGGTAGCCTTCTGGTCCTAAACTGATCCATTGGTTTTTGTTTTCCAATATATTAAGTATAAGAAATGTGTCCGTTTTGAAATCTTACTCTTTGATCTGAACTACACCTGAGTGTATGAATATTTTGCATTAGAAAGGGTTTTTTTTTTTCCATTTCTCATAAATGGTTTGGTGTGTTTTGATTTTCGCGCAAAGCTACACGAGGGCTATCTGCGCAAGCTGTCCCTAATTTAGCAGTGAAAGACTAGAGGGAAGACAGCTAGTCATCACCACCCACCGCCAACTCTTGGGCTACTATGCGAATAGTGGGATTCACCGTCACATTATAACGCTACCACGGCTGAAAAGGCGAGCATGTTTGGTGTGATGGGGATTCGAACCCGCGACGCTCGAATTACAAGTTGAGTGCCTTAACCACCTCGCTATGCCGGGCCTGTCATAAGTGATCAGTTTCCGGTATCATCACACCACCTACATCAAAATGAAATTGTCATAAATAATTCTCCTTTGCAATTTTATACTGGCTGTAATTGTCACGTGATTTGCTGAACTGCATATTCACAATTATTTTAATATAAACATATAAGCTAAGAATACAGGTGGGTCCAAGGCCCGAAGACTAATTTGTAATATTAGCCCTTTGTAAAAAGTACATTTATGCATCGTTTTATATGGTTCATTTCATCTATCTCGTTACTACTCACCTTTAAAATGTAAAAGTTGACTATATAGTATATTCTTTCTGTACACAATATCAAATATAGTAGTAAAAAAGGAGAAATATTCAAATTATTCAAAATACAATTCAGATAATCTAACAGCACACCTTTGGTGTTAGAAATATGTATACAATGATTTTACTTATTTTTCTTTTCATACGGATGTAGTTGGAAAATGAATTCAAAACACATTTAAAAATGCTTTATTTTATCATAATGTACTTAACCCCGTACTTTTGGTTTAAGTGACAAAATTAAAGCAGAATTAAGTAATCGTTTTCTCCAAAAACATTTGTTTCTTCTGGTGAGAAAATGTTTAACCTTATGGACGTAGTTTTGTTTGAGCACTTGGTAACGGTGATTTTGCGAAGTATCGGCCTTAAAAATGATTTGTGTAATAAATAATTCTTTTCTTTTGTTTAATTTGTTCTCCTGACGTGCTTTAACATTGATGATCAGTTAAACACGTGCTTTTCATTATAATAAATGTAAGGTAATGCATGCAAGTTGTCGTAAATTAAATTATAAGTATCATTGTGATGAGTATTATAATTTTAATTGTGGTATGGAACAAAATGATCTGATCCGTCACACCAATATGCTCAACCTTTCAGCAATGGGGTCATTATAATGTGATGATCAATCTCACTATTCATTAGTAAAAGAGCAGTCCAAGAGTTGGCTGTGGGTGGTGATGAGCAGCTGCTTTTCCCTCTAGTCTTACACTGCTGAATTAGGAAACGACTAGCGCAAATAGCCCTCGTGTAGTTTTGCGTGAGAGTTCGGCATGGCCAGGTGGGTTAAGGAGTTCGACTCGTAATCTGAGAGTCACGTGTTCAAATCCCTGTCGCACCAAACATGCTCGTCCTTTCAGACGTAAGAGTGTTATAATGTGACGGTCAATCCCACTATTTATTGGTAAAAGAGTAGCCCAAGAGTTGGCGGTAGGTGGCGATGACTAGCTGCATTCCTTTCAGTCTTACACTGCTAAATTAGGGACGGCTAGCGCAGATAGCCCTCGAGTAGCTTTGCGCGAAATTTAAAAAACAAACAAACAAAGCTTTGCGCGAGATTCAAAAACAAACAAACAAAATGATTTTGGTGTTGTTATCCATATGTATAGAAATGTTGAATGCTTACGAAACTCTAAACTCCAAAGTTAGAAATAATAATGGGATTCTTTTATTTGCATAAGATGCCACTAGGTCCGTACAAGAAAATAACCTGTACTTACTAGATAATAACTCGCACGAACAAGCTGCTACCGCGTAACTATGAAAGACTATCACATAGTAAAGATGCATTTATTTGACCTCTCCATTACTGTGCATTACAGATAAGTATTTGCACTTACCTTCGCAGTAACATCTCGTCCGTAAAAGTCGTTTTATTGTTTTAACTTTGCAGTTAAAGTCTTCCGTATAATATGGCTAAAGAGGTTGTAATTTCATATGTACAACCATTAAACAATTGGTCTGTTGTGTAATATTAAATAATGAATCCAACAAAATGTCATAACATTATCCACATAACTAAATTAATTTACGCGGCCATATTGTGAAATAAAAGGGTCTAGAAACACCTTAAAGAGGTTATAATATCGTTGTATGAATCATTAGTTAACTCTCAATTGGAGTGTTGTATTTGGTCCTGGGCTCCTTACTTTAAAAAGGACATTGAATTGTTTGAAAGTGTTTAGAGAAGCGCTACTAGGATGATATCTGAAATAGAAAAGTGTTCATATTATGAAAGGTAACTATTTTTGATTTTTTCTTTTGAATTGTTTGTTTGTCTGTTTTGAATTTCGCGCAAAGCTACACGAGGGCTATTTGCACTAGCCGTCCCTAATTTAGCTTTCTAAGATTTCCCATTCCACACTGCGTGCTGCCAGTTTACAAAATCTGGAGACATAGATGCCCTCACGTAAGAAAGAATGAGCTTTACCTTGTTGAGTGACCTCTCATACTTATCAACAGACACACCGATTGCCATCAGTATATGCAGTACTACCCTGAGATGTAGAAATACATCTTCTCCATAAGGAATTAAGAGTGTGTATGGTAGCTCGAAGTGCGTATCCCCTTGATAAGTTTCCTAGTACTTCCCTTCCTTACGCTACTGTCTTCAGTTAAGACAGTTGTGTTTTCTTAACGTGGTATTTAGCTTTTGGAATGAGTTAACTTCAAGTATGATAAATTTACTAAATTTAAGGGGTTGAAAGTTTCAAGGGTTGGCTTTGAATTTGTTCTTCTTTTTTACGTTTAGTTAATTTTTATTGATGAGACAACTCATACAACAGATCAGATTTCTTGTTGTCATTGAAAATAACGTTATATCTGTAATAATAATAGGACGTGTCTGGATAAGTGTGACTGCCATAGCTCCAAGAGGAAAAACCAAGAATTTGTTTGTTTGTAACTAAGCACAAAGCTACACAATAGCCTATATGTGTTCTACCTACTACGAGTATCGAAACCCGAATTCTAGCGTTTTAAGTTGGCAGACATTCCGCCGTACCACTCGGGCCAGAACCTAGAATCCTGAAATTTTGCACCCATGCTAAGTGGAAAGTGAGAGTGTGCACCTGGGTGATATTACTTCTTATTCACGCGCGTACGCATTTTTTTAACGAGACAAACTAGCGAGAAACCATATAGAAATGAAGTGGTTCCTTATGTAACAACTTCTAATATACAGAAAGCTAATGTGTTTCAACAACAGCTCTCTGTGATGATACGTGGTAACTGAAGTATATAAATTGTGCTTTTATTCTAAAAGAGGTTAAAAAAGCACACATTAATAACATAATAACCCGAGCGAAGCCGGATAATTTCGCTATTAATGTTAAAAAACGGGTATTGTTTTAACTAGAATACACGCCAGATCTATAACTAAAACAACAGAAAGCAAATATGATCAACACAAGCTAAAGATATGTCTTATGTAATATTTTCGCACCGCCATCTACATTATTTAAAAAAGATTTTTTGTATGTAAGAAGGAGGTACTGTGCAATTTATATTGTTACAAAAAGTAAAAGTATATTTGAGTACGAAATATCAAGCCTTGTAGAGTTAATCATTGTGTTTTATTATACACTACTTAAGTACCATCAATTTGAAAAGTAAAAACTATAACATGTAATAAAGCTTGTTTTAACTAAAAAAAATTAACAGATGTTTGCTACTAGTATTACTAAGACGTGGTAAAGTAATTGTATAGTTTCGGACTAGGCTTAACTAAGTTAATTTTCTTATTGTGGAAACCTGAATTATTATTAAGGATGTATCATGTATTGGTACATATAAATTGTTTGAGTCGTAAACGTAGCTTCCCAAGTTTTACTATTATTACCGGTGCAAATAATAATGTTAAATGAGGTTATACTTTTGCTTTTACAACTAGTACGATATAACATATTTAGAAGGTTTAACATTGAGAAGGCGTTAGTGTGATTGCCCATGTTTCTCACAGTATGAGTATTGTTAATAATAATACCATTATACTTAATTTTATAGCCGAAAAGTATCTTTAGCAAATAATGAGGCTGAGGAAAATGACAAATGCTAGTTTGTTTGTGCCAAAAAATATATAAAAATAATCTTGTATTCGATGTTTTACTTTCGTTTCTGAGACTGAACCTGCTAAACTCTGATTTACATTAACTGTAGTTTGGTATATGGTTCTTGATATTGGAGGAAAGGCTCCATCTATACTGCATATAGTAGATGTGCGCTTGACATTGTATTGCATATTATTTGTTTTCAAACACAAGCATTTAGAATTAGTACCAATTCTATATTAATAGTCTCCTGCTGGTACAGTGGTAAGTCTATGGATTTATAATGCTAAAATCAGGGGTTCAATTAACTTATTTGAATTAGATTAGCTAGAATTAGATTCATTTAGATTTTATTAGAACTTTTAATACAGGAGCTGTAAATTATTAAAGTTATTAAATATATTAAAATAAAGAAGTGTTAGCCAAGTAAAAAAAATAATTTATTTTTCTTTAGAGTTGAAATTATTGTTTATAATAATTAATAGTTGATAAAAAATATAATAATTAGTAAAATAACTGAATTTGTAATTATTTATGATTAGATATGTTTTATACTCTCTAGTAGTAGTATTGGTTTCTTAATATGGGATTTTAGTGTTAGAATAATATATAAACTGTGAAATAGCATAATTCTGAGACAATAATTCTGACGAAGAGATTTGCATACCAGTAGCCATGAGTAACTCTCATGTAATTTTACATGAATTGTGACTATTTATGCAACTTGAGCCCTCTTCCAATAGGAAGGCAACTCACTTTCATGCACACTACTTATCCCTATCAATTTGTACTTATGAATCTTAATTATTTTCCTTGTCACAGGTGTGTTTGAATTTCACATTTGTGCTCAATTTATTGAAATTTAATTTGTTAATGCAGTTTTGGATTTTGTTCTCTTTTGTTTTTGTTTCAAAAGCATTCAAATTTTTATTATGGATTCCCAACTGACAGTGATTTACTCTTAGTCCCGAGCATGGGACATTGTTATCTCTTGGATTTATTTCTGCTGTTCCAATTCTTCTCTTCCTTCAGTGTGTTTCCATTCCAGCTCCTACCCTATAGATGGTTAATTTGGTCATGTTCCACTCAGCCTATTCCACTGTCTTTTCTTGCTCCAACTATTCTTGTGACTCCTATTCCAGGAACCTTTTGTTTCAAGCATTAACCACACACTTCTGAACTTATTCAGGAGTTTAAATCTTAGTTGTGGAGTAGACTGCCTCTTTCAGTCTGTCCATATTCTATCTAATTGTAAAATACCCACAGGTCTATTGTGGGGTTCACCATTGATTGGATACTTCCATTTTGATTAATTTTGCTTCCCTTCTTAACTCTGGACTTTCTCTTTTATGAGAATTTATTCTCCATTTTTTGACTCTGGCTGTTGATTTATTAGTCAGGCCTTGTCTTACCTCTTTTCCTATACTTACATCCCTATTTTTGTTCTTCTTCTGAGTCTTAGATTTACAAACCTACTCTCCTTGGTTGTTCCTCTTTGATTGCCTTCACCTTAATGTACTTAGTATTTGAATTCTCATTCCTCTTCCCACTATCCCTTCTCTCTCTTTTTTTTTCACTCTCACACTTTTCTTCTTCATAGAAAAATATCCTCCCTCCACCTTTAAGCTAGAAATATGCTTATTCTGTTATATATTGAATTAAACTTTCCATCTGTGGTGGGGATTTTGTCATTGGCCCCTCTTTCACTCCTGGGAGTAATTCTTTACATCACCTATCTGCCTTTCTTACCCAACTATTTGCTGATAGATTCTTAGTCTCAACCTTTCCTAGTTGTTAGGTGGCCTTGTCCATGGCTTTTATAATTTCCTGGTACCAAGAGATATTTCTCTCCTATCCTCTCTTTTCTGTTTCTCTCCTTGCACAATTCCCTTGCTTGACTGAGCCATTAATGAGACAATGAACATTAGTGTATGTCCTATTTGAACTGTTGATTTTCTTGCTTTTATACCATCTTTCTCTCATAACTTGTCTCCCTCCTTTTTCTATTCTACAATTACTGTTGTTCCATGAGATGCTTCTTGCACCCTCTCCCACTTCACTTATCTTTTCTGCTTTCCAGACCAATCCTTTCTTCCAACTTTATCTGCTCAGGAGGTATACTGTACTTCTTTCCTATCTTCTAGTTCTTTATTATTAGACCATCTGCATCTGTTGAGCTGTTCAGTGTGCCTTATCATGGACCTCTCCTTTTAGGAATCCTTTGTATGTTCCTATTCTGGCATCCCTCTTTTACCGTGGACTTTTCTCCTTCCTTTGTAGGAAGGTTCGTTGATTCATCTATTGACATGTTTGTCTCAGGATGTGGGTGCTCTTAGACTGTTTTCCTTTTCTTTGTATTTGATTTGTCACCTTTTTTTCTTCTCTTATATTTCTTTTTCAGCAGTTCTTGGGCAAGCTCCTCCAAGTGGGCATGTGGATTCTTTCTACACATTTATCACCTTATATATACCTTCTGGATGGTTTGTATCCTGATGATTTTCACCATTCTTCAATCATTTCACTACTTGTGAGAAGAATATACATTATTTCTGTTTAAGAGCTCCTTTCTTATTATGTAGGAGGCTACATAATGTACTTACACAAAATTCACATTGAACCAAGTTAATGGAAAGTGCTCATACCATTTACTTTAATTTCACATTTGCCCACTAAAAGATTTTGTATTCTCCAAGATCACTTGAAGTATCCATGTGATACATCTGTGTATCTATATTCAACTTATTGTCTGATCCACATTGTACTTATTCCTTGGACTCTCATATGAAATGCCAATATCAGAAATTGGTTTCTGCATTCTTTTTTGGCTCTTGCTTGCTAAATGATAAAAATAGGTTTAAATGATCAACCATTGCACTGTTTCCAATAAAAGACCTTTTCAGACTGAAGCACTGATTTGGATGTGGGCATATTTCCTTCAACTCAAATTCTTGTCCCCTTTTACAAATGTGGTACTGGAGGTCCATGCAATTTATAAGCTCCTATCTGCTTGAGTGGTGGACCATGAAGAGTCCTTGCTAACTGGGGCCTAACCACTTGGGCTAGAATTAGGGGTGCTAATAAAAGGAGCAGTATGGAAATGATGATACTATTGGTGTAGGAAAGATTTACCCACACATAATGAGATACATCACTCATGTCACATATTCTCTGTTCCTGCAGCCTGAGCTATTCGGTAGGGTTGAGACGTGTATGCACTGTATATGGGCTAGATGCTGTCTTCAACCACTCTCTCTGTTCAGTAAAAATCACACTCAGTACTAATCCTTACTATATAATAAATGTGCCCTCCTCTTGCAGCTCCTCCCATAGAGTCTGATGGTTGAGCTGAGCAGATGAACTTTATTATAGTTTCAAGTATTATTCAGGCAATCAACAGGATAAAGATCTATCATTTATTTCTGATATATTCTGAAGATAATAAGAGGACAAAAGTTTAAGACCACTTTATCAGCAGTTGTAGAGATCAGCAACTTACATAGGTTTGTTTAAGAGGGTAATCAATAATTTTCTGGTTTAACACATTGGCTTCCACATGACCCACAGGTGAGTTGTGCTCTGTTTTCTTTTTAAAGGGCCACTTACTGGCTGGGAGACAATGGCTACCTATACAGTTACCAATATAATTGTAAAATGACTAGTGGGACCCTGGAATGCATCAACAAAACAGACTTAGAAGCAGGGTCTTAAAACTTTACCTTTGTCAAAGGTAGATATACCAGTACAGTTTTGAAGGACCAAATGGTCCATTGTAATCTGTATATATTATGTTCAACAGTTTCAATGAAACATGAAATTGAAGATTTTCCTCATAACTTACAGTACAGTTTAAACCTGTAAGATGTTGAAATAATCTAAAAACCAAATTGTAGGATAAACTTTAATTGGTATCTTACCATGTTTATATGCTTGTAGCATCAGCCATGGCCCAAACTGAAAATCAACAGACAATTGGACAAGGAACTGCACAGTTTATGATTGATCCAACAAATAATGATGCTCCACTGGAGTTTAACATGAATAAAAATAAGCCACTTATCACCACTGCTGACCAAGGAGAAGGCTACTGTAAGTAGGTTATGTACAGCATAATTTTCTATAGATGTTATATGCTTTGTTAGGTAATATTGTCCTATACAGGTAAACTGACAAAATACAGCATTTTTTAATTATTTTGCTAGAAATGAGAATATTTTTAGTACTGTGGTATAAGACAATTACTGATAAAGGTTGTGAAAGATGTGTTTGTTTATAATATCTACTTCAAACTGAGAAAAATGGGTGGAAAAAACTAAAGCTATGTGGCAAAGATAGTTTTTTAAGTTTCTTGAGAAATGTGTTTAGTGAATTATTAATCTTCTTACCCGAGTATGTTTTGTACAGTTTGAGTAAACCAATTAAACTTGTCTTATTCTCACTTGTTGTTGGCTGTACTAAAATCAATTTGGAATAAAAATATTTTGTTTTTTACATATTAACATTGGGTTATTATGCGTATATACAGTATGCAGCCATAGGTAACAATTTATTTTTATCAGGACGTGTATCTGCAGTAGAGATTGTACGTGATCTTGCTTGGGGTATTTTTTCACTGCATTATGTGCTTAATCATGTTCAATACAAAATACTGACCTAACACCATATGTCATGGTTACTGATTGGAGAAATTAGGTTATATGTGAGGCAACTCTTCTAAAATGGAAATTTGGATTTGATAAGTTGTGTGGTAATTGTGTTTAGGCACTTAGTAATTTAGTACTACAAGGGAAAAGTAGTAATTTGTGTTTGACAAGATGGATGGGAATTAGTGATGTTTTGTGGGTGTATTTGTGGCCCAGTTTCATTTTTTTAATAAATGTCTTGCATTACTGTGTACTGACAACCAATCATATATTTATAATAGTTTATGAATAGTTGCAAATAAAATATTGATTTATGCAAGTGAATTAGAGTAAAGGAAAAACTTCCATATCTCTATTCAAAACCACAAGAAGCTGTTGCAGACTATAATATATTAAAAATCTGAAGAAAA
This sequence comes from Tachypleus tridentatus, assembly GCF_004210375.1. Classification (NCBI taxonomy): domain Eukaryota; kingdom Metazoa; phylum Arthropoda; class Merostomata; order Xiphosura; family Limulidae; genus Tachypleus; species Tachypleus tridentatus. Next base: position 61,886,597 of record NC_134825.1, read on the forward strand.
TGTATAGTGATGTTTTTAAAATGTTTTTGGTGAAATCATGATAAAGAATGTAAATCTTAACTAATAAATTAGTTTTTGGCTGGATATATAGATGCACATTTTTTTTAACACCAAGTACACAAGAGAAGAAAAAAACTTGTCAAAATAGGAAGTAAATGTAGGTATGGTTAATACCAATTCTTCAAAAACAATGGAAACAAGATAGTAGGAATGGCATTTACATCATCCTAACATAAAGCATGGGCAAGAATTAACATATAGCAATATATATATATAACTATTTAATAACAATTGAGTTTAATTTATCCCATTTTTAACTGTTAATATTCTACCACATTGTGAGCCTGTGCTGTTATGTATGGATGATTCATGTGTAATACCAACAATCTTGTTTGCATTGTTTTTGAAGGATTAGTTATAAAACAAGATATGTCAGGAAACATGCAATGTTACTAGAGTGACATAAATTTCTATAATTTATGTAAACTTTTGAATCACCAGTACTGAATGCTGTTTTCCATGAGCATAATTTCAACAATCCACATGATTAAGGTGCTAAGCTTGAGAGTAACACTATGTAACACAAATTTTGTTCCTGGATAGCATGTGTTATTTCTAAATTATGTTGTAAAAGTACAGAAAATTGTTACTATTCTCTTCAAACTTTGCTTTTGTGACCTGGATAATGAAATTTAGAAATTAACTTATTTTCTGTGTAAAAATGGGCAAATTTGCACATTTTCATTTACATAAGGTCTGAATAAAACAACATATAAATCAAGATTTACATGTATTTATACTAAAGTTATACAAAAATATTTAGAAGTGAGTAGTTTTTTTGATATTTGCAACTGTAATGTAAATCACTTTCACGTGTCAGCCCCCAAATGTAGTCTTCCATCGTGTTTTTGTTATATGCTCCCAGGTCACAAAAGCAAAGTTTGAAGAAAAAAATAGGTCTTTTCCATTAACTTTAGACATGAGTAATTGGGAAATAACACTTTCTGCCCAGGAACAAGAAAAAGTAAAACTTTTGTTACACAGTGTAATCATTAATGATTTTTGTCATTCAAGAAATATTTTTTTTGTACTAAGTAAGTAAACTTTTAGAAGAGTTTGTTTCAATTACCAAAACTAATTTGTTGTAAGTTTAGTAGGTTTGTATTTCTGATTATTCTAGCAGCTTACCTAAGGTAGGCTTAGCTCTGTGTGTTTGTGAAAAAGAACAGGCCTAGTTGTGGTTGTGATGGTTGTCTGTTGATAGTAATTTTGTTTCTAATGTCTGGAAGAAAGTGAAGTGTATTGAGTTATCACAGTTCAAAATTGTGATGTTAATACAATGGTTAAAAATAATCAATGAAAGACAATGAACAGTAAAACTGTTACCCTGCACTTTCAAAAAAGAGAGATTTTTTCACCATGTGTGTAATATTTGATTTTTTGTTTCATTTTTCATTTCTCTGATAAGTCAGTCAATTTTAATTTCCCAGTTTATGAGTCAGGTGGTCAGATAAAAGATGTTATTAGTGTAAGATTCTATATTTCACAGTACAAAAGATTGCACTTCTGTAGAAAGTGAAACAGAAATCCAGATAGTTAAACCTGTTAAAGAAACAGCTAAAAATTCTAATAAAGCTATCTGGTTCTTGGTGTGCTCATCCTCATGAGATTGATATAAGAACTACTATAATCACTACAACCATGTCTCTTATAATTGTATACTACATATAAAATTTATTATGACTAAAATATCTTCAAGAGCTAAATTATAGACAAAGATGAAATGTTTCAGGTGTGTGTTTTACTGATGTGTGAGAGAGTGTTGCCTTGTTGTGCAATGTATAGACTGAAAGTAAGGGATAATAGCAGAACCAATAGTTTTAGAACACCACTGAGAGAATAACTTTTGGTGGTGTTATTGTTCTTAACTCACAACCTCAACTTCATGCTGAAGAAAAAATTGTGGTCGAGTTGTTCTAAACTTTGGTAATCAAGAAGACAGAGTAAGCCTCTTTATATTTTCATATGAAATTACTGTATATTCCAAACAAATGGTGTTGAACCAACTATATGCATGTAGAAGAGATAAAAAGGAGTTGAACCAAGATATTTTCTGATGGAGATGAGCCGCAGAACTGCAACACAAAGCTGTGTTTCATATATAATTCATGTTATTGAATGCTATAAAAATAAATTTGAATATTGAGGGTTAACTTAACTATTTTTCGGGCATGCCTTTAGCAAATGAATAATTTTATTACTTCAAGTAAATCGTGTAGTCTTGCCAATCTAAACTGAGTTGGGTACAAAAGAATTATTTTTAAACACATTATTGCAGAGTTAATGCTGTAAATATACTTAAGTAATCCTTAGCTAATTATTAATATTATTATATTATTCCATAGGACCATTTTATTAGATTCTTAATCCCAGTAAAATATCTTTTTCATTAAGTATTCAAACTAAAAATACATGATACTTTGTATAACCAGTATTATACAAATAAATGTATGTGAACACATACATATCTTATTTTAGATTATATCAAACAGAGTGAAATTATCCCCAAAATATTAAACATCATAGCCTTTTCATACTGTTATTCATCTAAAATTGAAATCCAGTTCATGGCTACGTGACTTGGTGATGAATCATAACATTGAGTTTACACTGCATTAAGATGCAGTTTCAAAGAGTTTTAGTTTGGAAATTTTGTACAATGTGAGACTGATTTGATTCATAATATTGGATTATGCAAAGTTTCAAAAAACTATACTAGTTTTTCATTATAAAGCAGTCTTGTTTCCTAAGTTTTTAATTTGTCACTTAAGTATAATATAACATGTTAACATTACTATTTGTATATACATGTATGCATATTACAGTATGCAAATAGCATGAATATATTTCTATTTTATATTTTATAAATTCAATAGAGTTTTTCATTATTTCTGATTCCTTTTATATCTGCTGCCTCTTTCACTTCCTTCTGATCATCTTCTATAAGAACATTTGTGTAAATATTTAGGTTTGGTCCTGTTAGAATGATATTTTTTTTTTCTTGGTCAATATCACTTTCTTCCATTAGGTTCTCAACCTTTGTTTATTTCTGCAAGTCTTGTTTCTCTTCAGTTGACTGATAATTCCTCATGCTTTCAGGTCTTTCACATTTTCTCCTTTAAATTTTCCTCTGATAAAAAAAAACAGCAACAACAAAAAACTCCAGAGGTTTTTTTAATATTTTGTTATATTCTTCTTGAGTTTTGGCATTATCTTTAGTTAGTTTTCTTATTATGCAAATTGTGGTTGACATTTTCTATATTGCTCTCAGAAATACCATTTTAAACTTTCCCACTTCTGTCATGATGGTGCCATTTTGACTTTTAACATGTAGCCATCAATGCATAATTGGGACAGTGTATTGGATGTAAGGAATTAAATAAACCAGGTATTAGATATTTTGTACAAATTACTAATAAACAGATGTACTGTTACTTAATAATTATGATATAATTTTAACTTTACCCACAATTAAAAACTGAAATTATCATAGCTTCACTGTAAGAAACATGTTTAAATGGTACTTATTATATATTAAAGAAAATTAATTGCCAAAATAAATTAATTGAAGGCATTTGCTACCTATACTTCTGAAGTTCATTTGGTTGATTGTTTTGTTTCTTGGTTTTCAGTTTGACAGTTAAAGGAAAAATGTAATAAAACCAAACAAAGCAAGAAACACTACAAATGATTAAAATGTTTACTTTGTATATGACAATATGAAAAGCAGCAAAAACTGTATATAAAATAGAATTTTAGTAAAATTCTCTACCTTTTATGTATTATAACTTTTCAGCATCAACAAATAGTGAAGGAATATCTTCAAATGCTGGTAATGGTGTAGGAGAGCAGATGCAAGAAAATGAACCAAGAAAAGACTATGGACGAGGCAAAAGTAGAGGATGGGGCAGAAGAGGAGGACGAGGAAAATTTCGTGATAGAGACCGGGGGATGGCAAAAGAAAGAAAAGGTGAACATTCTTATGGTTATATACAAATTTAAATAATCACTTTCCAGTGGGCAAGAATTATGCTTCAAAATGTTTTGTGAAGTACTGAAATGTTGAAGTTATAGTTATACCAGTTTTTATTTTGTTGCAAAAAATATGTGATTTCTTTATGTAAGTTAACAAAACATGAAATGCTTTTAGCATTAAAACAAGACATATCTCAATAAATTTTTAATGTTGTATTTTTAATTATATTCTTTCACTTAATTCTACTTTTTATGTTTTAATAAGTGATGATGTTAGAAATTGATAAGCAGTGATCTCAAGACTGTCACATTTCTTAAAAATTAAATAAATTTCTTACAGTTTTTGAACGAGTAACAAATTATACTTAAAAGCAATTTAAATTGAAGCAATCACACTCTTGAACAACAATACATAAAATTAAATAATAGGCAGCAGGTTAGTGATATTTTAAAATTATAAATGGCAGAAAGTATAAGGTGTAACAAAATTCTAAGTATTAGTAAATCATACAGACTACAGCAACCTTATACCAATGAAATAATTTTGATCAGTCATAATTAGAAAAAAATAGTTCAATATAAATGTACATTAATACTGAAGTAGCAGTGATAGCAAGAATTAAATTTCTCAGATTATATTCTTTTTCAGAGTTTTAACTGGAAAGTATATAATAAAAGTGAGCCATAATGGCAGTCCATAAAAGCTGTGAGTTACTTTGAGTATCTCTTCCATTCTGATTTAATTATCTTTAAATAAGAAGTCTTTAATATATTTCATATGCATGTGAATGTTGTTTGAAGAAACATGTACCATTTTCACAAAAATTAGGAACATTAGATAATAATTAATCCCACCAACATGGGTCAGATGTCATTTTCTTGTTTGTAGAGACTCACATTCAAAATTTTATTGAACTACTATTTAATGAATGTATATCAATAAGTTTGGTTTCAAATTATAGATTATAATTAAAATTTTAGTATTATACATGAATTAATTTCTCAATTTAAAATTACACATTAAAAATCTAAATGATGATTGCTTTGTGTAACGCCCCTAGCTAGTACAGCGGTATGTCTTCGGATTTACAACGTAAAATCAGGGGTTCGATTCCCCTCGGTGGGCTCAGCAGATAGCCCCATGTGGCTTTGCTATAAGAAAACACACACACACACTCTTTGTGTAACTTGGTATGTTGAATGTATAATTGGTTCAAATTTCAATGTTTATATTATGTCTATAGTTTCTTACATGCTAGATTTTCAAATTACCAATACTGACAAACATGGGTCAAATGTCATTTCGTTGTGTTTGTAGACCCACATTCAAAATTTTATTGAACTAGTATTTTATGAATGTATATCAATATGTTTGGTTTCAACTTATAGATTATATTTAAAATTTTAGTATTATGTATGAATTAATTTCTTAATTTAAAATTACATTTTAAAAACCTAAGTGATGATTTCTGTGTGTAACTTGGTATGTTGAGTGCATCATTGGTTCAGATTAAATGTTTATATTATATCTATAGTTTCTTACATATTAGATTTTCAAATTACCAATACTGACAAATAGGAATCTAAGATAAGAACCTTATATCTTTTATATTTTCTCTCTTACTGTTTGGTTTGATGATGTGCTGTAGTGAGGTGCGGGCCCCTGACATGTCTACATGCATCAAGCCTCTTGTGACTTAAGTGACAATGTACAGTCCGACTGCTTATATAGTGGCCATCCAACTCTATCAGTCAGCAAATGAGTCTGTCAAACTATAGCACTAGACTAGCTGCATAATAGTTGACTGATTGCATCCCTGTCTTTGTGCCACTTCATATTGGCTCCCTTTCACCATAAAGATACCATTGGTGATGTGTATTTATGTGTGATAAACTTAACATGGTATTCTGTAGTCACTATGTTAACCATATTCAGGTTACACAATAGATATCCCTATTTTTTATCTATATACATGATCCAAATGATAATGCCCAACAGCAGACTATAAAAATGGGCTGATTTGGCATGTGATGATCAGGATTCAGTGAAGTATTTCAAAAGTGTAAAGGAGTGGTTATTTAACATTGGATGGTCCTCAGATGTTTACACAAGGAACGGAAGGTTCATATTTTTAACTGTTGAGAAAATTATTTATAACAGTATGTGTTTTCATTGACTGTCAGTGTACTAAAAGCATTTCCTCATTGAGTTGATCCGATCTTGCCAACAATAATGTGACTTATGTCTCTGAATTTCTTTCACAAAATGCAAAGTATGTGTAAACTTATACAGAGTTTTTAAAGCTTGTCTTTTATATAACTTACTGCTCAAGCAATAAAATGTTTATAAACTCTGTTTTTCTGTCAAAATTCAGATTTTATTGTTAACAGTTATAGCATTAATTTCACATACTTGAAACTCACTGAGATTGGCATACACAAAGTACCACCCCATGTGATGGCATACCATAAGCAAGTGATACCCTCTGGTAATTGACAGATGATGCCATCTAGTGTCTGATGCTGCATTACCAAGATACATTTCCAACTTTAACATGTTTAATATGCATAGCCTTGCATAACATTTGAGACACCACAGATGAGATGTCTCATAGCTTCATTCCATTGGGGGAACACCTTACAGCCTTGTGTTTTATCTTAACCTTCTCAAATATTTCCATTGCTCTGTTGTAGAGTTGTTTATCTCATCTTCAATACCTCTTGTGCTATTACGTGTTACCACTTCTGAAAGAGTGCTTGGCTCCATTACATAAAGGGTGTTGATGGTGAGGAAGGACCATGCTGAGAATAATAGTTTTCTTTCTGATAATTCTCAGTTGGTCCAGCCTCATATTGGATTGATGTGCTGTGGTGAATTATTCTGTAAATCCATTCCCTTGATTTTTACTCTGATTCTGAATTGTACTCTATCTCTGCTTGATTGCATCTTTCATTTGTCATGGTCTTGGGTGTTACCATTATATTTAAGAGCTGAGCTTCAAGTGAACTAGTGGTATTCCTTATAGAGAAGTTAATTGGAAGGAGCCGTAAGGAATACCACTATTTCACTTCAGCTTTTAAATATACATCTTCTGGACAAGAAAGGGTGAGAATGTGCCTGTTTGGAATTCATTTTAATTTCAAAAATGTAGAAGTGAAGTCAGACATACTCACCTCTGAAGTTCTAAAATCTAAGGTATCCCTAAGAAGTGTGATTTATTCATCTGAATTATGACAAGAAAGCAGAGCTCATACATTCTCATGCAATATCTTATGCAGAATGTAAGAAAATGCATAACTTTGGATGAGTTGAATAATTCTCTATAACATGTCAAGGGCATTAAGAACATAGTCACACAACAGTTGACAGCATGAGATCAAACTCATCAAGAAAGGGTTTTGGTGTATCAGAGGCAAGAATCTGTTTGAAATTTATGTGAACCTTTTTCCTTACATGGGGTATTACACCTTGTTTTCATGTTGCCATACTGTCTATAAATGTATGTTGTGAAATGTTCTGAATATTGTATATTACTCCCCATTAATTCAACCAAATTTTGATCAAATATATGCAGCCACAAAAATGTTCATGCTTGGCATTTATGCAGGCTGAGCCAGGGTTGTGAGTGTTCCATTGCCCTCTTCACTATTCAAGATATTTTTACCACATTTACTATATAATTGGGATCATTATTTTATTGACATATGAATAGCCTCATGGATCAGACTATATCTGTACAGTCAGGTGCCATCAATTTTATGTAAATCAGCATCATTGGCTGAAATGTAGTCTCATATGATACCATTTACCTTTCAAACAAACTGTTATTGATTGTTGCTTAAGAATTTAAATGTGGATTCTTTTTTGAAGAGCACATGTCTCCAGCTTTGTCCAGTCAACTGTTTGTGGTCTAAATAGTTTTTAAGTTTTTTTTTGTTTTGTTAACTCCCTTCAGCAGTGGTTTTCAAATAGTTGCATATTAATTGAGGCAACTCAGTGTTAATATGTATGTTACTGCTTTCTAGGATGCATTCACACCAGTATTTACAGCAAGGTCATTGTCATTAGCAAGATCTATACTCAAGTATTGTTTATCTTGCAAAGAATATACATTGAGATACTTTGTCATTTTTAGTGATTCTTTTTCACTTCTTACTGATCACTTCTGTTATTAATAGGTCCACTTTTGTGTGCCTTTTTCATAAATATATATATACATCTACAGAAACATTGAGGCTTACCTCAATGTTTGACATTAATTATCCTATGAAATATAAACAATGTGACTGCTCTGTTGTAGTTCATTATTACTTATTAAAGGGGCAGGTGGCATCTTGTTATATTTATGTTTCGTATTTTTTTCCTTACTCTTTCCATAATTATTTCCAATATGATGATTCATCAATAAATTTTATTATTATTAATGTCAAGGAGAATGAGATATTTTTGTTTTCACACAGAAATGGAAAGTTACTTTGAAAAGTAATTATTATACTAAGATTTATTGAAGATAAAATCACAAGTCAATGTACTGATACACTAAAAGCACATTTTCATGCACGTAATTTGGCATTATTCCGTTTCTAAATAACTGCAAAATGATGACAGGCACAAAATACTTTATGAAATTATTCAGTAAAAGTTTTGATATTATTTTGTAACAACTTCAGAATATTTGTTTATTGAATTAATAGAAAGAACTTTGGTAGTAATAAGTACAAGTGCAGCTGTCATATATTTTAAACCTCTTGCTATAGGTAGGTCAAAGTTATATTTCAACATTTAATAAGGTACTTTAGTATTATTGTATTTAAATAAACTTGGCACCAGAGTGTAGTTATTAAATCAGCTTTTAATATCATGTAAATTATAAGTTCTTAGTTGTATAAGGAAATATTTAACAAGATCTCAATCTTATTGGGTATGAGAGTCATAACATTTGTTCTCTGATCTTCTTCCTCATCTAATTCATTATTACTACTCTCAAAAGTATGGAATATAATGTACATTACACATTATAATACAGATACAAATAAGGCATAGTCTAAGTTTTACAGCTTTCAATCTTATTTGTTTAAGGAGTCATAAATTATAAAGTTAGACACACTTATCACTCCCACCTGTCATATTTTCTCTTTCAAAAATTGCCAATATCAATAGTTTGATCTGACATTTTACACTATATTATTTATAACCAATTGAAAGACAAAGTTTTAATGTATCAGTGATTTAATTATGTTATTGTTTTCAATAGTTCCTCTTCATTTTGAAAGTTTATCTTATGGTGTTCAGATCAAGAATTTTTGGGAATTATTTTAAGGCTCTTAATATCATAGTTAGGAAGCTAGCTAAATTATGGTAGTTATAGAACGTTTTTTGCTTTGTGTGTGTTGTTATTCTGTGTCTTAAAGTACATTATTTAAGTAAATAAAAATAGTTTGTTAGTATCATTATTAAAAGTAAGCCTAAATTTCATTGACAACCAACAGCAAATGAACAAAAGGTTAGAGGTTGTTATTACATCTGCATTGTTTATTTAATATTATGGAAGTAATTAAATTTTAAAAACTAAACACTTATTAGGTTAGATAAGATTGTGTAAAGTAAGATAATGAAAAAAAGAATTCTGCAGTAGTAATATGAGCTACTTGTTTGCTGAGTGATTTACAACTTGTGTGATGGGATTATTAGTTAAACATAGTTCAAAGAGCAATAAAATGAAATGTAAACAGATGTATAATGTTATGAGAACTTTAAACTATTTAGGATAAACAACTGTAGTATCCTGTTACAATGTGTGATTGTTGTAAAAAGAAAAAAGGGTAGTTTAGATATTGTATTCTTTTATGTTGGTTACAAGGTCAATCAAATTAGCCAAGTTTATATGGAGTAAGGGAAAAGAAAATAACAGATAAAATCTGAAATTATGCTATAAAATATTTTATAACTATTTTTGGAGTTTAACAGGCTTTGCAAATGAAATGTGAGAACTTGCAGATGAATAGAATTATTTTTAATCTCAACTTGAAGCTGTCAGTACTTTGATTCTACATATTCATGGACAAATCTTTGGAAAAATACTTAATAAAAAATTGTTTAAAATGTTTTTTTTATAAAAGACTTGTATCATTAACTAAATGCTTTTAAAATTTCATGAAGGTTCACATAACAAATTAAAAGTTATAGTTGGAAAACTGATGGTTACTTTGTAGTCACAAGATCTGTCACTGTGACTGCCCCTGTATGGAAAGAATTAAATAAAATAATTTGTTTAATAATGAGCAAAGAATTCACAGTAATACTTCTTTATTATTTTAAAAAGTAGATTTGAGTTAAAATTCACCAAAGAAACTACTTAGTATAAACAGTGTTCTAACATGAAGTTTTTCATTAAACTGTTGGTAATTGTGTTACGTTGTCTACGTATTTCATATTCTTTTAGTGTTTTCTAAACTATACTTGAGATCTAGTTCATCTCTAAGTCTATTTGTATGTTTATTTCAGATGATGACATGGTTCTAAGCAATGAAGGAAACATAACAGAACAATGTTATCAACCATTCAACTCAGTGGACCATACTGCTATAGGGAGCAACAGTGTTGCTGGAATGATGCCACATTCAGATCCTTCTCAGTGGAATGTGATGAATGCATTTAATATGATGGGTTTGATTCCAGATCCTAACATGCTGAATATGATGGGAGTGAGTGGATTTAGTCAGGTGAGTAGCAACAGTTTTATAAATTATAAAGATAAAAAACCAGTTATTTACAGGTTATTGTTTTATTTCTTTTGACATATTCCAAATGCTCAGTCCTAGACAATTGCATTCAAAAACACCATTCTGTAGATGAGGAAATTATCAATGGATACAGTTGAGTACTTCCCTGATTGTTACTTTCTGTTCAGTTAACATTTATTTTATTAATTTACATGTAAGTTTCATCGTTTCTTTTTCGCTTTGTGTAAAAATGTTTAGTCGTCTTTAATTCAACAAGTTTTTATCATTTTACTGCTTTTCTTTTTATCTTGAGCTAGTCTTCATATAAAAAAAACTAGAACATTGTTTTTGTACACCTACTTATAGTTTGGCTTTATGGGGACTCCTGACATGAATTTGATGAATTCTGGCATGATGGTTCGTGCAGCGCCTGTGAAAGAAGTAATTCGCTACAAGAGCTGTGTTCTGTATCCACCAAAGCCAAGTAAGTACGTAAACAAATATTTTGTTCTAAATGTGTTTTCTTAGTGGTCTTTAAACATTTCTTTAAACCATTATATTCATATATACGCTCCATATTGATTTCATTTTGGTGTAGTAAAGAAAGTGGTTTCTCTTCACTTGGTTGTTCTGAGAAAGCCTTCTCTCCTGTAAGAAGGAAAATGTATATTTCTCTTTATATCTATTCAATTTTCAGACATAAAATAATTAGCAGCATAAACACTAGCTGTTTACAGTTGTATTGAATAAAAACTTGATTTTCCAAAATTATTCAGAGATTTGAAACTCTTGGTAAGGAGAACCTGTGGAACAGGAAGTATGCAGCTGTTACAGATTTATTAGTAGATTGTTTAAAGAGAAACACCAGTGAAAGTACTCAGAATTGTAAAATATTTTTTCTTTCGAGTGAACAAATTTTGTTGAGTCTCTTGATTTATGTCTCCTCCTTCTCTTTGAACACAAAATTATCATCTTGTACTATAAAACCAGATGTTATTAGCCAACTGGACATACAACAGAGCAGTCAGGTTTTAAACTCAAAACAAGTGTTATCTAGTGACTATAACCCTAGCTCATGTTACATTAAGTTTCTTGGTTACATTACTGACAATACTGTCACTGTACATATAATGTTTTTGTTGTGCACTTTTATTTTTCGAAGTGAATTATATTATAAACAAAGTGGAATACTTGTAGAGAATATTTATAATTCTTTTCTTTAGATGCCCCTCCACCCTCCACTCGAGAAAGACCCCCAGGCTGTAGAACAGTTTTTGTAGGAGGTTTACCAGAAAATGCAACTGAGGAAATTATTCAAGAAGTTTTTGAGACCTGTGGACCAATATCAACAATTCGTCTGAGCAAGAAAAATTTTTGTCATATTCGATTTGAAAGTGAAATGTTTGTTGATGCTGCCATCTTCCTTTCAGGTATAACCTGCCAAGTCATTACTGATTGCAAATCTAAGAGTAACTTTTTTTGTTATAAGTTAATCATGTTTGATATTGATAAAGATATGGCCATAAGAAAAATTCAGTATTCAAATATTTGTTAATTTTGTGTAAATGTTTTTGAAAGCATTGTAATCTAATCCTTAAAAATTTAATTATAAGGCAAGTTATAAGTTTTATTGTACAGGGTGTTTGGAAAGTCACTGTGCAGTTTTGTAATAATATTTTATTCAGTATATTTCAAGCCACCAATTGATAGCAGTGTTTAGAAACAAAATAAGAAGGATTCTGGCCTGTATTGATGCCAATGGGGGTCGCTTTCAACATTGTTTATAATTATCATTCATATTTACCTCCTGTATTTTATATTGAAGCATGTCTGTTAATAAATATATAAGTGCACAGTGACTTTCTAAACACCCTGTAGTAGAAAATATTAATTTTCTATTACCTAAATACTAACTCGGCTACGTAACAGAATTATTACACCAACAAACCGGTGTACAGAAATGTTCATTGGAGGATAATGTTTTTTTGTGATTGTAAATAGGTGATGAGAATGACTGTTAAAAATCTTTAATTTTTAGTTTCGTAAATGAGTTTGAGATCTTTTGTTTATTTTGTTTGTGTATGAAGCCTTTACAGCACAACTAGTGTACAGTTGGTTTGCTAAATATCTGTAAAAATTGTGCAATTAAGTGTAGTTGTAAATATTCAAAATATCTTCATTATAGGGAAGTGTTAACATATATCTAGCTTTGGACCGATACTCTCATGTTAACTTAATGTGATTGCATAATTTAATTGTTATTGTTAACATAGTACAAGTTTCTTATAGAGTAGCATAATTATGCCTTTCTTAGAGTGTGTAGCTAACAAAATGGTTGATTTAAAGTTGTAAGCATTGTATTACTGTTAAGAATAACCTGTCATATTTATATAGGAAAGATAGTCTCAGGTCAGTAGTGTTAGTTTGGTTGAAAATACATTTTCTATATTTGTTGTGCCTAAATAGTTAACTTTGGTGTTTAACTTTAGGGTTACAAAGAAACTGAGTTAAATTGGTATGTACATGTATTTTATTTAATGATGGATGAGTATGTGAAACTATACATTGTATTCTTAGGATTGCTTGTTCTCAAAAGGACAACTAACTGAATATTTAATAATGAGCTGGATGATAATAAGGGTTTTTAATAAAGCTCATATGGTGTACAGTATTTTTAAATTCCTAAGAGAATTGTGATGTGCATTCAGTATACATTTTTTCACATAGGCTATCGAATGAAACTAGAAGACAAAGATGATGCTCCAAATACTGGAAGAATTCATGTAGATTTTGCACAGGCTAGAGATGACCAATATGAATGGGAATGTCGTCAACGTGCAATTCATCGAGAATATCGTCATAGGGAACGTGTAGAGCAGGAAATGTTTCATCCACCAAGTCCACCTCCTGTTGTGCATTATTCAGATCATGAGGCTTCTCTTCTTCATGAGCAACTGCGTGGTAAAGGTTTTCTAGAGTGTTAACTGTAATTTCACCATTTCTAAGTTACTATAAGCAAACTGTACATAAAAATGTTAATATTTGTGCCATTTAATTAACTCCTTAAATGTAAAGTCAGTCAGTTTGACTGGCCACATGACCTCTTTTGTACTCATTTAAAGTCTATAGTTTTGACACTACTAACTTATAATATGTATATTTTCACAAATTTTGGCACACTTCTAGTAAACGTTAAACTTTTCACAAATAAAAAATCACATTTTTCAGTGAAGTATTTTTAATAAACTTAAAAATATTTGTATGTGAATGTTTCAAATATTTCTTTACTAGCCCAAGTGCAAAGAGATTTTCAGGTTAAGATTAAAGAAACTTTTCTTCATCTCAGAAGTCTGAAATTTCATTTGCATAATTTGTAAATACAATTCAAAGTTTGTTTTTACTAAATTTCATATTTTATCTGTTATTTACTCTACCTAAACTATATTCAAGGTTGGTCAGTTTGACAGATCTTTTAACTACCAAAAAATCAAAATAAATTTAAATTACCCTATTTTCTTTTTTCAAATGAAACAATATTACTTTATCCTAAGTATCTTTAAATTAGTAACATTATTCATCTATTTATACTTAAATTTAATTGTTTTATTGCCCTTTTAACAGTGTCTTGCTATTATTCACACCATTATACATAAATCACTTCAGGAATGTGGAGCTCATGTTATGCTATTGAATTACAATACCTATGAGCTGCTCATATGTGTGACTTGTGAAATATTTTTATGATATTATTATTTATTTGCCTAATCTATTCTTAACATCTTAACTAACCTAAAGAGATCCCTATTTTTACATTTTATTTACTTTTATAATAATAAATAAAGAATAAACATAAAAAACAAGAAATAAAGTACTCACCCAGGCCTTTTTTTTCTGTCAGTCACTATTGACACTTAACCTTATTTTCTTTTATATTAATGGTAGTAATGAACTAAGTTTTTATTTAATTAAATAATGCACCAAAGAAAAAATATTTAAAAAAATAGGTAACTTCCTCTTATCTCAAACTTTTTCTGGCTTTCAAACTATGCAACAACAGCTGTTACAAATTCATCCAAATTAGTAGTGGTCTTTCCCATGGGAACAAAGTTTGTACTGACAGAGAAATTTCAGTTCTTTGTTCAGAAACAATATAATATGTCATTTGATAGATGAAGACCTTGACTTTCACTTGGTAATATGTAATATAGTATCAAACATAAGAGTGATCTTTTAAGAAATTCTGAAAGAGATGTGACATGTGGTTGTGGCAAGAGGGATCTGATTTTCTTTTTGATTGCTCTGTAACTAAAAATTGAAGGCTATAATAATTATGGTTTGTCAAAGCAATGATGATTTTATAATGAGTAATTTGTTAAATTTCCTACTTATAGGAGGGGTAGTGAATAAAATAGAAAAGAGTGGGATGCCTAGAGAAAATACTTAATGTTTCTCACATCAGGGGAATTCAGGATTTTTTAGAATATCACCTTAAAGAAATGAAAAACTTTAAACTTGCATACTACTTGAATGTGGATTGTTAGCTGTGCTTTTGTTCTATACTAATTGGTATAACAGAAACAAAATAGTTTAATAATATTTTGAATTGAAGTCACTGAATTCTTGTGACGTGCACAGTTAATGATACTGTCATTTTGACATTCTGCTTCATTAAACCATGAAAATTATGCTTAAGAGGATATTATTATATGTATTTTACATATATATTTATATACCAATATTGATATGCTTGAAAGTTTCAGAAATGTGTGAGGTGTCTTTTACCTTGAGATTTAGTTTGAATCAGCATTTTAGTTAATGAATAATTGGAATCTAAGTATGTTCTCTCATAAAAATATGTTTGTAAAAAATATGATCTGATTACAGAGCAAATGCATGTAATAGTTTGAATTCTTTTAATTTCTTTGTTTGATAAGTTTAATATGCATATGGTGAACTTAGGATTAGGTGGAATACAAACTTAATTGTGTCAAGTTTAATTTTGGTTTAGGTGATGAAACTTTCCAGAAGGCAGTGCAAGTGCTAATTACATGGCTGGAGAGAGGAGAGTGTAACAAACGTAACTGTGGTCAATTTTACTCCATGATCCAGTGCACCAATAGTCATGTTCGCAGACTTATGAATGAGAAAATGCAGTTTGAAGAAGAGTTGGCAAAAGCCAAGCAGTTATTGAACCAGGGCATTCAAAACATCCTTACTCAGTGTAAGTTTACAACTAAATTTGACTTTGGATTTTTGGCACTGTTTTCTTAACAAATATATTAGTAGTTTAGATTCACTTGAATGTAAGTACCTCTACCTAGATAATCTTACAGCTATGATCATTTATTTGGTTGAAATTAAACTTTTTTATACTTTAAATAACTCAGTCCCTGTGTACAACATAATGCAAATTTCAAGAACACTGAGTGTAACATTTTTGTTTCAAATTTTAGACAAGCTATTTATAAAAGATTCAACATACTTACTGTACAATATGCATTTGCCTCTTGGTATTCCTGAATACTTAAATTCTTGGTAAATCTCAAAATGAAATAATTCCTCTAAGTTGTTATACTGCTACATACGTTGAAAATAATGTATATATTTCATTAGAGTTGATTCCAAAAATGATTTCTACAGCTTGTTTCTGTGCACCTACTCTGTCAATAGATAAAAATGAAGTGTCACTAGTAACCAGATAATTCGTTTTCATAATGGAATTGAATTGAATGTTTTCACTTTTTCCAAGAAAGATAGATATTTGGTCAAAACTGACTGTTTTAAGTTTTGTTTACATTATGAATAATGTCTGTGTAACAGAGTTTTTTATTTATTTTTTTATGATGAACTTGTAACAAATTATCTTGTTTGGTCAATAGTAGGTTGATAGTCTGGTTCCTTGTATATTCCTACTCTTTCACAAGGCTGCATTACTACATTATGTAATATTCTGAATATTTAACTTGATAAAAAGGAAAACATGCTGTAAAATTAAAATCTGGATAAAACAATTGCACATTGATATGTTGAAAAATACTTGAATTTACTTTTCTGCCAAGTTAACATTGAATCAAATTCAGTTTTTGAAATAGGTGTTAAATATTTTAAAATGATATTGCTGTGTATATTTTATGTAGGTTTTCTTCTGTCTTTTAAATAGTTCACATTATATGAAAATGTTTATCTAACCCTATGTATGCAGGGTCAGTCCATTGGATAAACAGTATCATCACACTTAACTGTCAACATGAGACAAGTTACTGAGGCACTGCAAGCTTATCTACATACTTCCAACTTGACATACATAATATAGGCATATGCCAATTAATATGGTTGTTCTGATCTTCTCATTGAGAATGTACATCAATACTAATTAAACATGTTATTTGTTACTGAAAGTTTGTGTTAAAACACAGGAAAAGTCGACTGTATATTGTATGATATATACATGTATAACTGGCTTAATTATTATCACAATCAGTGGATTATGAAAGAGTGCTTATGATGATTGGGAATAGTGTTGTGACCTTTCTAGCACATGGGTTACTGTATTTCTGATTGAACTGTTTGTCACAAAAGGTAATCATTAATTATGCAAATTATGTACCAATAGGTAGTATCACTTTAAGTTAACTTTATTCATAAACTTACAGATATAACTGCATTTTAAACATGCAATTAAATGAAAACTGTATTGCTGCTTATAATGGTATTCTTCATTTGCTTAAAACGTCTAGCAAATTGGTCAGGTGTAAAACCGTCAGAAAGTTCTGTGTAAAATTTGGTCAGAAACCAAATTCAATGAAATATTAGAACATGAAAGAAAAACCACAAAACATTTCACAGGTTTGGTTGAGAATGGGTTCACTTGGTATATGTATGACACTAAGAGATTGTTCATGTTGAAAAGACAGGAAAAAGTAAGGCATCTGTATTTGAGTACAACATTTTGCTAACACTATATAAATCATTATATACAAAATGTAAATTGAATAAACAGAAATAAAAATACAAGAAATTCAGAAAATAACTTTATATTATTTTGAATTAAGACAGATTATTAATTTAAGTAGTAAAAGAAAAAGAAAGTTGTTTTCTCAGTTTTGAGTTATTATTTTAAAATTGGTTCTTAAATTTAAAAAATACAATAATTGCAATGCTTTATATTGTATGTATACACACATAATGGGAATAAGTAACCTCTAAACAGACAATCTTTTTTTTCATTAAATGGTGTTTTCACATTGTGAATGCATTTGATACAGATGTGAAGTTTCCTTATTTTCAAAAGCTTCTTGCTTTTGGCACTTGGAGGGAGAAGTGACTTCTCCCTGCTCTGGGAGTCTAGCTTCACCCCTGTCTTCAGATACAGAATTTGTGAATAAATCACAACTATAATATTTTTTATTGTAAAATAAAGCCTGTTAAATTGCATTTATGCTGGCATTATTTTCATATGCATATCTGACCTATATACATTTGAGAGTATTTAAGTATTATGGGTTAATAATTTTGTGTTATAATTTAAGCTATGCCTCATATGTTTAAGATTGCTGTACATTTCTTCTACTATGGGGGTTTTCAATGATATAGTTTCTATCAGTTTAGTAGATCCACAGGAGATGTGAAATTAACTTAAATAGAAGTCACACTTGAGATCCTGTTTCATATCTCTGTATTTGACTATTTAGAGGAAACAGTTAATGCTCTATTACTGTTGCAAAAACTTGTGATAACTATCTTTTTGCAGAAACAATATAACTAAATATTCATATTTTTGCTTTAAAGTTTTTTTGTTCATGCATCTCTCCTTAATACTTAATTATGGAATTGCTTCCTAAAACCTTTAATACAAATTAGAATTTTTTTAGCTCATTTACCAGCATTCCCTAAGTTACAAACACTATTTACTGATATACATTACAGTTTATCACCATTTGAAAGATATGTTGCTAATATCAAATTAGGTCTCTCACATTTACAATAGAACAGTATACAGAGGCTGAGTTTGACATTCTTTTATAAAGATAAATTAGAAATCTTTAGTTTCATCATCATTACGACTGTTAATTATTATAATTTAAATATATTTTGTTCGTAGTAGAAGCAGAAAAATCTTAAAAATGTATGTGGTCAGGAAAGTTCTTGAGGGGTGTATGTTATCAGAACAAGTTGTGAGAATCATTAGTTGTGTGTGTTTCAGTGAAAATCGAAGTGTATCCTGATTGAAAAGTATATGTGGTAAGGAAGTATACCATCATAATACTCATGAATTTCTGCTTTTACCCAAATAAATGAAGGATATATGTTTAAAAGAGTGGCTGGTGGAAATTTCAAGTTATGTGTATTTTTACAAAAATAGTTAGAGAGGAATCTGACCATAAAATGTTTGTCAGAAAGGTATGCAAGTCCAGTAGAAAGTATTGTTAATATGATCGCAGAACATGTTTATTAGAATAACTCATCTATATCAGTTAGAAATATCATGTCAATACTAGAAGTATGTCTGCTGGAATGTAATATGTAATGGTTATTATATCATCATGATATACAAAAGATGTTTTGATATTAATTTTTTTTATATTTTGAGTTACAATGGAGGTTATGTTTCTCATGAACAAGTGTGTTAAACACACATAACATGAGGTACAGATATTTGGAGGTAGGTTTATTTTATCAAGGTGGATAAAACCGGAGAATACTTAGCAATGAATATGTTATTAGAGTCAATAAAGTTGCTTCCAGGTTAGGAATATATCGTCATGATACAGGAAAAGTGTCCTGATTGAAACAGTATCGTCCAGTATTGTTCTTCGATTGGGTTTCTGACTTAATCATCTCTTCAGCAAGTAACGGTAAGAAGTAACTTTCTTAAATACTCTGTGGTATAATTAACAAACTGAATGAGAGTGATTGTCAAGTCAAGCTATGATGCATAGCTTTTTCCTGTGAAGTTTGAGTTTACCAGTCATCCTTTAATTATCTCCCTATCTTCAAAGTCAATCAGATAGAGAAGGTATTCACGACAGCCAATCACCAAAAAGTCTGGGACCATTTCACCAAGGCACAGAGGAAGAATATTAACCTGTGGCATAAACAAGCTAAGGTAAGTTGCCTGGTTGATAGAGATACAGAATGGCTGGTGTTGAGAGTAAAAACATTTGTTCTTTCCATTGATATCAGTCTTATATACATTTCTCTCAAGGCTAAATTTTCATTTCTCCTTCAGAGCTAAAACATATATCTTGCAGAAACTTACATTTTGAATATACAGTTTCTATAATAAAGTATTATACAATAACATATTAACAATTTTTTAATTAGAAAGAAGCAAATAATGTACTTGTTCAGATAAATATGCATTAATAGATTAATAAAAATAAGAAAACATAACATTTTAAAACTTAAATCCTTTAAAACTGATTTTGAAAATCATTGAGATTTAGGTAAATGTTCAAGTTAATGATTAATTTATCACATTTTTAACAGAAACACTGTTCTGTTTTATCTGGCCATTTTGATAAGAAAAACAGTGAAGCCTCAGGTTGTGCAAAAACAAAGTTGCTTTTTTAACCTTACAAGGAAATAAGATTTGGAGATAATTTGCTTTGAATAAATGAACCATTTGCTGGTTAATAGCAAAATGGACATTAAGTAACATAAGTGACATTAATTTTCCAAGCTTATTGATTGTTTACAATATTTCTTGAAATGAACCTGCTAAAGTAATCTACAACTAACATACAAATAAGGGATTGGTGGAAGTTTGTTACCCTGAATTTTTCATAAAACATTTAAAACATTAACAAATGCATAAGCAGTAAGTGAAATAACAAACATTGTACTTCAGCATTTTTACTTAAAGTGTATTCTCAACTCCAGTTTGTTCTGTCTTTGTTGGAATATGTATAAGGCATAGAGTAAGGTCCCAGTATCTTGTGTGTCTGTGTATCTGTTAGTTTGTTTAGAAATATATCTTTATTAAACTGTCAAAAACAACATCTAAGGTGAATGAGGTCTTTGTTTTAACTTATTAAACTGTTGCCGCTCTATGCCTTGGTTCATCTCAATTTCTTCAAGTCTTTTTTTCTGAATGATCATCCAGCATCTGATGTTTCCCAGAAAGAAATACATTTATTAATTTTTTTATGGAAAAATCTCCAGGAATAACAATAATAAACTTTATATATGTAAAAAAATAAGTACTATGAGAATGTAGTATTTAGATTTTCATAGCTTTTTATTATATATGGATTTTTTTTAACCTACAGAGGATCAGGTTAGCAAATCTCTTTCCAGTTTTAACTTTGCAACTTAGTATACTCAGATGTTATACATACACACCTTTGTATATCTATCATCTAAAGCTAAAATCATTATTATTCACTTAAGAAAAGAACAATGAACATACTAATATTGTCATGGCAATTTAAATTGTAGCTAAATATAAGTATATGAAACCTAGATTTCTGGGAGACATCAGAAGTTTAGACTGTACCTACTGGGTTCTCCATTGGTACAGTCAAATCACACTCAAGCCAAACTAATGATGACATCAAACAGTTTCTTTGGAAATCAGGTAGTACTATTAACATTTAGTTCAATGAACTTTTATGAGGTAAGTATATGCTCTGTCACAGAAGGGAAAGTAAGACATATAATAAATGAGTTTCTACTGGAAATCAAAGCAGGGATTTGTGTTCTGATGACACAAGAAAAACAATGAGTGATTCATTATTGTCAGTAATTCATTGTAACTTATGGTCATTAAATATTATTTTAAGACTTGTATTCTAGACTAAAATAAATACTATTTTAAGTAACACTGTTTGGATTCAGGAATTCTGGCTTTGTTGTAAAGCCTGATGTTTGTAATTAATACAGTATATTAGAAATATAGAAGCTAAATAGAAGAATAGTATTATTTTTATTTTTACACACAATCATCTTAACTGTTTATATTCTAATTTTATTTTAATTTAACTTTGTTGTAGTCATCAGTGAATGTAATGGCACCTTCTGACAGCTTCTCTTATTAGGGTACTTAATAGGTTGACCAGTTTTTCACTGTAGCTGGAACAAGAGTAGTAATGTTTTGACTGGTCAAAAAATCAACACTTGAGATAGTTTTTGTAACAATGTAACAAAATATTCCTTAGCTTTTTAATTAAAAAATATAGAAATTGTTTAATTAGTTAAAGGACTTGTAATTCATCTAGCCTGTTCTATAAGATACTGTCACCTTATTTAGTGTTTAAATTCTTTGTAGACAAATTGATTGTATTGCAGATTAAATTTTAAACACAAAGATTAAAAAGTGAATAAAATCTGTATGTAGCCTCAATGACTTTGACTTTTTTGCTAAACTCAGTAAAGAAATAATTCGATAAAAAGATGTATAGATTTTTAAAGACTGTCACGTTAATAAGTCACAAATTGCTGCATAGTATAAATGATTAGTGAATTCAACTTAGACTCTACTTGAAAAAATGGTGGATTTCAAAATATGGACAATTCCTCATTTGCTCAATTATTTTACATTTTGGTGAACGTATTTAAAAGAATGGCATTAAATGTTACAAACGTTTGTTTTTGCATACTGGTTCATACAAATCAAGGTTTTTATAACCCAAAATTGCCTCTTTTTTTTTTTACTTGTATTTGTGGAAAAAAATATGCTGTCATTTTACCATTTTTCAAGTATGTATATAAAAAGAAACTTGTAGCATGACTTAAGCATCCCTTAAATGATCTGATTTGACAAAAAATGTAATAAATACATATTACAGTTAACATGAATTATGCTTTTTTTGTTTCGTGGTGAAGTATAGCATTTTCTAGATACATTCATATAAAAGTCTTTCTGTAACTTAGTTCATGTTATGGTATGTGTTTAGATAAAATTAAGTACATATCAAATACAAATATTTTTTCTTCACAACTTGTGTGTGTGTGTTTCCCAAAGTAGTATAGTGTTTTCATGAATCACTTATGAAAAGTCTACTGCATAGGTAGTTAGAGAGAAACAGGTATGAGAAAAAAATGTGAGGAATATTCAGTTGCAAAAACAAGGTGATTTTTGAAGATATTTCAGTAGATCACTCTGTAAGCTTGTTTCATTGTTTTGGATCAGAAAGTATATGTTGCTTTGTAAAAGCTATGTTACAAATGACATTCAAGGTATAAATAATTTAAAAATCAAAGGATTGTAACATTGTATGAAAGAAATTTCACCTGTATAGTTTTACTTAATTTCTGAGAATTTAGTTGTAGCGTTTTTAAGGTTAATATGTACAGATCTGGTTTGAGGCTAACATACTTAAATTGTAAAGGTTTTCAAACACTTGAAGAGGTGGTGAATGTTACATTACAGCCACTGGAAAGAAGCATGTAATGCATATCCCATAATAATTTCAGGAGAATAAGTGTACATTGTGAGCAGAGACTCGTGAACGTCAAAGCCTACATGTGTTTGCATAAAAATGAATAAGATAAAACTTCTGTATTTAAAAGGAAGGTTTCAGAGTTGAGAATCAATTGTAATTATAAGTAGTAAATGCTATATTTCTGTGTCATTTGGTTAGCTATAATCGTAGTAATTACTTTTAAGATGTATTGCCAATGATTTATTGGTAATTTAAAATTAATGATACACATAAATGGAAAAATACGTCTACTTTTTTTTTCCAAAAAAGTATTGCACTTCTGGTATAATTAATGTAGTTTCTGTCTTTTTTTAATTATGTAGTATTAACCTTTTCATGAAAGGTATCCCTTTAAATCCTTTTCTGTGGAAGTCAGTGTTGCATTTAAAATTTGGCATCTTATATATCAATGTAGTTGAATGAAATTAACAAGTTAATATATGTTATGATTGGGATTTTATGTCTAATCTAAGTTTTTACCTTTATTTCAAAAGAAACCTTTAAAAACTACTTACACTTCAGATGTACTGTCACATGATCAATGAAATATAAAAATGTTCTACTTTGGCTCTCTGTATCTTCAGTGATACAATGGTAGTCAATTAGAGGTATGCCTTGACAAAAAGATGCTAATAAAACCTTTTGACTCATTCACTTTAAAGTTCTCTGAATGAATATAATTGAAACAAGTAATAAATTTTTTTAACCCTTAGCAGCTGCTATACATTGAACAGACTTATTTAAGCTTTATAGCCTACATTTGGATGTTATATATCCATGTGTATAGTCATTGGAAAGAGATCATTTTACACACTTATCAAACAATGGTTACCTTGAAGTTGGCACACGGTTGTTGTAATGAATGATATAATATTGGCTGTAGTATTGTTGGCTGCTTGCTTGACTATAACCCTTATGCATATATGCCAACCATTACAATTTGAGTGTAATCATTACGATTTTGGTGTATACATTACGACTATACGCTCATGCAGACAAATATTACGACTTGTTGCATTTCCCAAATTATTATATATTATATAGGCCTATACAATAAAGTGATAAATTGTACCTCCAGGGCTTGAAAGTGGTGAAAAGAAAATTTCTAGTGAGATACAAATAAATTTTGATAATAAATAAAATAAAAGACATAGTCCAAATGGTTACTTGTGATAATCATGTTTGTGCTTGAAATAATAAAAAATATTTGTATCTCCAACGTCTACCAATAATTTGAGTGCAGTGCTTCTTCATACTGGGTATGTGGGGGAATCCATAGTCAGCCAATCAGTGCTCGTGTAGATGGGTATTTCTTGTTTTCTAAGCAGCATAGAAACACCAATGCAATCGTTCACAAGATGGGAAAAAAAGTGGCCTCGTTCACCAGATTGTCTTGTTTCTGGCAAATCTAAAAGGACTAAAACTGTGAATCAAAAATTTAGGAAAGAGTATAGTGCAAAATATCCGGTCATTGTATCAAAAGTCAGTGACAGTCATACGTTTTGTATAGTTTGTCACATCGATTTTTCTGTGGTGCATGGCAGGATAAACGATTGTTCCAGACATACAAAAGGCTTAAGCGAAGACACAAATGATGCAGATAACGACATTTATGAGTAAGAATTCAGAATATGAAACGATAAATGCAGAAGTGATGTTCATGCAATTCGTCACTGCTCATAATTTACCCATAGCTGTAGCCGATCATGCAGGACATCTATTCAGAAAAATGTTCCCCAGACTGATCTGGCAAAAAAATTTGGCTGTGCTAGAATCAAAACTACAGTCATTGTACAAATGTTGGGTTGTGAAGATGACAAAATGATTTGAAGCATACTTACTAACAGTGTTTACAGTTTAGTCACAAATAGATCCACAGACATGGATG
This sequence comes from Tachypleus tridentatus, assembly GCF_004210375.1. NCBI lineage: Eukaryota > Metazoa > Arthropoda > Merostomata > Xiphosura > Limulidae > Tachypleus > Tachypleus tridentatus. Next base: position 61,911,668 of record NC_134825.1, read on the forward strand.
ACTTAAAACTGTACCCAGTGGTTGTATGATATCTGTACGGGCTCTGTCTACAATCATTACACTCAGTCATTTGAAATAGTTGGCATCTCTGCTTATGGTTGTTTTTTACATAAATATGGTATAGTTTGAGGTACAGTTTAAATTGTATTTTAGTCTTACTATTATATTTTAGTTAATTATGTGTTAGTTGTGTTTTGGAATACATAATTAAAGGGTTTTAAACATGTTTTTCAATATATATCATACTTCGATTACATTCTCAAGGCTTATGATATTAAGCGTTGAACAGAAAGGTTTATTGAAGGGTTGTGCATGTTTCCCAAAGAAAGTGAAATATGCTTAATGCTCTGTTGATTTGTGTCAAGACCAATAATAAGTGGTAGTGAATACTGTTCTTACTAAATCCTAATATATTAATTTGCAGCAAAATACTTTAGTAGATTAAAAAACCTTCATAACAAAGCATATTTATAATGCAAGTATGCTGAATTTAAAATAGATTTACCAAGTTTTTTACTGTACTTCTGTAATAATAATGACAAATATGTACACAAACTGTTGTAGGACATAAAGTATACTTTAACCTTTACTGCTGTTTAGTGGTGAGTTTGGTTACATTATGATGGATATATACAGTTGTGGCAGCAACTACTGGTTTGAGATTTTAAATTTTTTAGGTTTTTAGGGAAAGATTTTTTGTTTAGTACTAATTAAAATAATTTAGGTAATCAAATCATGTAAAGTGTATTCTTATTGAAAAGAGACTGATGGTTTAATCATACTGCAGAGAAAAAAAGGTATGCAGAAGCAAAATAGGTGTTATGTTGTTGCTGTAGCTTTTGTTGAAAAAATTATGCAGGAAAATATTCTATACCATCTTTGCAACATTAGTAAAATTAGTTATGTAACACCTTTTCAAGAAGAACTTAATGATTTATGCTTCCTAGAGCAGTAGAATTAGAAATTAAAAAGTGTAGATTAGTAAAGTTGTATACATAACATTGTTATATTGTGGAAAGGTATGAATATAGATAGATTGCTTCTGAGATTGTTGGTGAAACTAATAAAAATGTTTTTTTGACACGTAGCTTTTTGGAAGAGAAAAAAAGCAAGATGTTTTGCTTTTACATATGTTGCATGATAAAAGAACAAGTTATATATTACCTAAATGACTGTAATATGATGAGTTTTATTTTTAATACAGGAAATTAAAAATGCTCAGCTTGAAGAAGTCCTGAATGAACGGAAAGAGGATGAAATGGACGTGAGTGATGAAGAAGCTGGTGATCAGCCAGCTGTTAAAAAGACTCGAGTTCAGCAAGGAGAAAGTTTCCATATATCGTATGGTAAGCCGATATTTTAACACTTGTAAAATCTTTAGTTAATTAAAAATCTTAACTAGCATACAAATAGGCTGAGAAACAAATGATATAAACTGAAATTGAATAGTAAATGATAAGAGCTGTGAGCCACAGTGTAAGATTCATTAAAGTTGCTTTGTATGTATGTAAATAACTTATTTAAAGCTGTTTTATTTGGATTGAATAATAATTCATATTATTGCATTTTAGTTACCAACAAGCTAATAATGAACCCATAGCTTGTTCACCAAGTTTCCTAAATCACTCAAGATATTAGAACATCAAACAAAATAGTTTGATTTAATTTACACTGAGGACGTCTTAATGTTCACTGTGTGTATATTAACCATTTTATTATGGGGAGGGTGGAATCCACCCAGCTTGAAACCACAAAGGTATCCATGAGATATGATTTTTGATAATATATGTGTACATTTGCAAAACCTTGCTGGTTATAAGGCTTTCATATACAAAATATCAGGTTTTTCAATTAAGCAGTAAAATAATTTAAGATTTTCTCATAATTTTTTTTATTCAGAATATTGAATAGGCAACATGCAGGGTAGTTTTCATTTTAAGATTAAGAATACTTTTATGTATGTGAAATTTGAACATTTTCTCATACATAAAAGTATTCTTAATCTTAAAATGAAAACTACCCTGCATGTTGCCTATTCAATATTCTGAATAAAAAAATCTTTGCAAAATCTTTGTAACATCCAGATAATTATCAAATGCTTTTCAAGAAGAAACTTTCTATTTTATCTGTTATTTTCACTCTCAGATTGGAATCTCTGAACATGTTTGATATATTTGACCGATCTTATAATTATAATGAAAAAATTAGGAATAGAACATAAATTATGCTTTTATCTGTCTGGAATGATTATAAATTATAACTTGAAAACACA